>NW_027137349.1:0-35241 GCF_040869045.1 Eurosta solidaginis | reverse complement strand
GTAAAAACTATGACAACGAATCACGTATTTCGAAAATATATGACGTAAACGTAACTATTTGAGGAAATCTGATGAATTTTGAAGCTTCTGGCCGTAAAAAAGGGGCAAAAATGACAGTTAATAGGAAGTATATAATATATATACCACCGATCTCTATGAATTTTTCAGACAACAATATATGCTATATACTGAAACGAATTTGCTTGCAATCCTCTTATTTGCCCTTTTGCTAAGTTCGAATCACTAAACTGTTGAATAAATAACTCCAATATGTAATAATGCAAAATGGCCTTTATTAAAGTACTTCACAATAACACTCAAACTGTGCAACGAATAGCTTGCTTAATAACCAAACTGATTGATAGCTCAAATGAAACTCTACTATTCAAAATAATACTGCTCTTGCTCGCTAGATGGCGTCTTAGTCGAAACTCAAATCAAACTGAATTCCAGCGCCTCTACAATTGCTGCCTTTTATACTCTTTGATTTCAACCTTCGCATCTTCTAGGCGCTTCCAGAATCTACTGGTCCAGCAGCACTCAAACTTCTCAGCTGTAACTACAATTGCAAAATTTTATAGTTTTTCTCATTGCATACTTATAGGAGTATCTCAGATATATGCATGTGTTTGTGCATTAACTCTCCGCTGCTCGTATACGTACATGGTACATATGTGTAGACGCAATTATTGTTTCGTTTATGTAGATACATAATGATTGATCTATTAATGTGAATTCACGTCACTGGTTAGCATCGTTTAGTGCTGCTAACATTCGTTACACTGCCCTCCACCTAAGTCTGATCGTCCCGATCAGACAAATCTCCCGATCCAAACGCCGCTAGCATCTCCAGATGTACCAATTTTCTACTCCGTGGTTTCCCAGTGGTTTGTATGCGGTAGATGTTGTCACTGATCTTCTTCACAACTTTGTACGGGCCTTCCCAACTGCACCGAATCTTGGATGGCACACTTTTCCGCCGGTGAGGGTTGTATAACAGTACCAAATCTCCCGCCAAGAAACCTTCCGAATTAAAGTTCTTGTCATGCCAGTTTTTCATCTTACTACTCGTTACCCTGGGCCGTTCCTTCCCACTCTGTTGTTTGGCCAATGAACTACTTCGTAGAGCTTGCGCTGGACGGATTTGCTTTGCATAATCAGTATCGCTCCGACGCTTCACAACAGTAGTGTGCCCTGGCTTGAAACCACCCTTGCATTCTTTCTGAAAAATTCTTTCAGTCGTTTTCGTGCGTCCATTAGGGTTTGCCGATGCTGGTATTTTTCTCGCAGTTACTTTTAATTTCCCTTTATTTGGCCCATTCGATCCATCAATCTTTCCTTTTGACTTTCGTGGTCTTTGCCGAATCTCCTCCAACAGCACTCGCTTACTGCTGAACTCTTTCTCAAACTTGAAGTTCAGTGGTATGTTCTGGTTCTTATAGCGCATAATTTTTCTCCGCGTATCGATCCTGATGTGATGGTCAACCAAGAAGTCCACTCCCAATATGACTTCATCAACGATCTCCACCACAACGAATTTGTTTAAACCATGACCTTCCCAATTAGGACTTCACATATCACTTCTCCCTGTACTTGGTTATACTCGCCTGTGACCGTACGAAACCTTGCTCCAGATAATGACTTTACTCTCCTGCAGACCAAATCAGATCGAATCAAGGAATGAGATGCGCCCTTATCTACAGTCAGTACATGTTCTTTGCCATCCACATTCCCTCAGACGGTAAGACTGCTTGATTTCCTTCCAATTTGCGACACAGATATCACAGAACATTCAATAGCCGGGGCAAGTTTTCGTTCCTTACGTCCGACACTTACTTACTTAATTGGCGCCTAACCGTCCAAACGGTTATGGCCTTCCAACAAGGCGCGCCAGTCGCTCCTTCGCTCCGCCAAGCGGCGCCAATTGGTCACACCAAGGGAGTTTAAATCGTTTTCCACCTGGTCCTTCCAACGGAGTGGGGGCCGCCCTCTACCTCTGCTTCCATAGGCGGGTTCCGATAGAAACACTTTCTTGGCCGGAGCATCATCTTTCATTCGCATAACATGGCCTAGCCAGCGCAGCCGCTGCGTTTTAATTCGCTGGACTATGTTGATGTCTGCGTATAGCTCGTACAGCTCATCATTAAATCTTCTTCGGTACTCGCCATCGCCAACGCGTAGAGGTCCATAAATCTTTCGAAGAACTTTTCTCTCGAACACTCCCAAAGCCGCTTCATCTGCTGTTGTCATGGTCCATGCTTCTGCCCCATATAGCAGGACGGGTACGATAAGTGACTTGTAGAGTATGATTTTCCTTCGCCGAGAGAGGACTTTACTTTTCAATTGCCTACCTAGTCCAAAGTAGCATTTATTGGCAAGATTGATTCTTCGCTGGATTTCAGTGCTGATGTTGTTGCTAGTGTTGATGCTGGTTCCCAAATAAACGAAGTCTTTTACTATTTCGAAATTATGGCTGCCAACAGTAGCGTGGTTGCCAAGGCGCATATGCGCTGACTCTTTGCTCGATGACAGCAGGAATTTTCCTTGACTTTGCCGGGGTGGGTCTCAGTCCGTCCAGGGTTCCTGGAAGTAGAAATTCCTAACGGTCCTTCTGAAAGAATAACTCTGTTTTGTTCGATACAAAACGTTATAAAAAATTATTTATTCGGTAAAATTCTACTTTTCTACTCCTAGGCTGATTTCCTTGCTCTATAAGAGGTGACGGAGGTGATAAAGCCCTCGGCCAACCTCTGCTGTCGAATGGAGTGATAAAGCCTCCAGACGAGTATACTCTAAGTACAAATGAAGTGAAAAAGCCTTCAGGTGTACTCTTGGTCGGTAGTGATAAAGCCTACCGACTCGTATGCCTGTCTCCTAATCTCTGAATTTCAATGCGAACTCGTCGCCCTTATATACTAATTTTTGCACGCAGGCAAACGGTTATTTTATAATAACAACTTTGAACTAATGGTATTAACAATATAAAACAACTGTTAATCCGGTAAATATTTCCTTCCCATGAATTTCCATGCACCATAATGCTCCTTATTGAATACAATGCCTTTGTACTTGCTCATACTGTGCTTTCCAGGCTTTGGTTTATATATTGTGTGTTTGTATATTTGCTTGTGGTCACCTGATTCTAATGTTGTGTTTTGCTTTGCCCAATTTCTGCCTTCTGTTGTATGGCGTGCGTTCGTGTGTTGTATGCTAGTGCGTAAATATGTATAACGAAATTTCAATTAATAGCGGCGCTTATTTTGACGACTTGCTGCTGATCTCCGTTCACTTAAGTTATTATGTATGTTGTATTTGTAACTGGGTGTACATTGGATTTTGAGTGTGCAAAGGGTTGATCGACCGCTGCATTTTTATGTTTTGTGCGTATCTACTTTCCAAATATTTAATGCATGTTAGGGTGATCCTATATTCAAAGTTTATGTTTGCGAAAAATTTAAATATTTGGCTTGCGTGCAAAAGTGCGCAAGTGTAATTTATTCTTCAATTTAATAATTATAAATTCAATGTACAACAGAATATATGCATTTAGGGCATAATTCATAAAGGTATACATATGTATATTTCTGGTGCTTCATGCAAAAAATATATAAGTGATAAAAATTCAAGTATAAATTCCAAGTTATTTCCAAAGTGATAAAAATTCAAGTATAAATTCCAAGTTATTTCCAAATGTATGTTATTTGCAAAAATATATAGATATGTGTATTTTGTGAGGATACAAAGTCCTCGGCTTTGGGGTCCTCACAGTATATTGTTCCAGTGCGGTTAAGTTCTGCAGCTAGTATAATTTTCTCTAGCATCAAATTAAAGAAATCGCATGATAGGGGGTGACCCTGTCTGAAACCTCGTTTAGTTTCGAACGGCTCGGAGAGGTTCTTCCCAATTCTGACTGAGCTGATGGTGTTGCTCAACGTCATTTTGCACAGCCGTATAAGTTTTGCGGGGAAACCAAATTCAGGCATAGCGGCATATAGGCAGCTCCTTTTCGTGCTGTCGAAGGCGGCTTTAAAGTCGACGAAGAGGTGATGTGTGTCGATTCTCTTTTCACGGGTTTTTTTCAAAATTTGGCGCATTGTGAAAATCTGGTCGATGGTAGATTTACCAGGTCTGAAGCCGCACTGATAAGGTCCAATCAGCCGGTTCACGGTGGGCTTCAATCTTTCGCACAATACACTTGAAAGGACCTTATATGCGATATTAAGAAGGCTGATTCCACGATAGTTGGTGCATTTTGCAGTATCCCCCTTCTTGTGGAGTGGGCAAAGAACACTTAGATTCCAACCGTCGGGCATGCTTTCGTCCGCCCATATTTTGCTAAGAAGCTGCTGCATGCGCCTTACCAACTCCTCGCCGCCGAACTTGAATAGCTCCGCAGGCAATCCATCAGCGCCCACGGCCTTGTTGTTTTTCTATCTGGTTATTGCTATTCTAACTTCGTCATAATCGGGCGGGGGGACATATATTCCATCATCATCGATTGCGGGATCGGGTTCTTCATCTCTGCGCGGTGAATTGCTGCCTCCATTTAGGAGAGCAGAGAAGTGTTCCCTCCATAATCTAAGCACTCTCTGGACATAAGTTACAAGGTCTCCGTTTTCGTTCCTACAGGAGTTTGCCCCGGTCTTAAAACCTTCCGTCTATCGCCGTATTTTTTGGTAGAATTTTCGGGCGTTATTCCTGGTGGCTAGCAGCTCAAGCTCCTCGCACTTACGACTTTCTGCTTCTGTTTTTTTCTTTTCTTCCTGAAAAGGCGTCTCGCTTCCCTTTTCAACTCACGATAGCGT
The DNA here is from genome assembly GCF_040869045.1 of Eurosta solidaginis. Taxonomy (NCBI): domain Eukaryota; kingdom Metazoa; phylum Arthropoda; class Insecta; order Diptera; family Tephritidae; genus Eurosta; species Eurosta solidaginis. Next base: position 30,436 of record NW_027137349.1, on the reverse strand, counting down.
TCACACACTCCTCTTGTCGCGCTCGCTTTTAACGTAGCCCTGTAGGCAGCGTCTTTTCTTTCGGTTGCAACGCGGCATTCTTCATCATACCAGTTGTTTTTTCGTGGCCGCCGGTAACCAATTTTTTCCTCGGCGGCAGTATGAAGTGCTTTGGAGATATGCTCCCACTGCTCCTGTATTCCTTCAGGTTGAGTTGTGCCCTCAAAGAGCAGGTGTGAGAGTCGAGTTGCGAAATCATTGGCAGTCTGTTGTGATTGAAGCTTTTCGATGTCTATCTTTCTTTGTGTTTTTTGTTCCTTGGTTTCAGCCGCGCTGAGGCGGGTGCGTATTTTGGCTGCAACGAGATAATTGTCCGAGTCGATGTTAGGTCTTCGGATAGTGCGCACATCTAAAACACTGTAGACCTGCCGTACGTCTATCACAACGTGATCGATCTTATTGCGAGTATTTCGATAAGGAGACAGCCATGTAGCTTTATGTATCTTTTTATGCAAGAACCTCGTGCTGGATATGACCATGTTTCGAGCACCGGCAAAGCCAATCAGCCTCAGTCCGTTAGGAGAAGTTTCATTGTGTAGGCTGAGCTTTCCGACTATAGGGCCAAAAACATATTCTTTGCCAAGCATGACTTTTATACCATGACGGGGGCAGCGTTCGTATGTGCGTTCTAATTGTTCGTAAAAAGTGTCTTTCACCTCATCGTCTTTCTCCTCTGTCGGCGCATGGGCGCAGATGAATGATATATTAAACAATTTTTCTTTTATTCGGATAGCGGCGATACGCTCGTCCACACGCATGAATGCCAGAACTTGGTGACAAAATCTCTCCCACCACGAAGGCGACGCCGAAACTGCGCTTATTCGTATGGCCACTCCAATAGATGTCACAATTTTTGATCTTCTTTCTTCCTTGCTTCGTCCAACGCATTTCTTGGATGGCGGTGATGTCAGATTTTGCTTTGACGAGGACATCAACCAGCCGGGCATCTGCACCAATCCCATTCAGGGAGCGGACGTTCCAGGTGCATGCCATCAATTCATTGTCCTTCAAACGTTTGCCATGGTCGTCATCAATAGAGAGTGTATTTATCCGAGACTTGTTGTTATATTTCATTGGAGTATGGTTTTACGTGGCGGGTCCCAAGCCCAGCGCACAACCCGCTCGGCGGGGGTGAAAATATTACTTGGCACGTTTATATAGCGAGCCCCTTGCTCCAAGACAGACGCCCGCTTGCAGCCGCACCTAGAGGTGTACAGACGCTGCCGATGAAATCTCCCCCGGCTAGCCCTTAAACCGATTATGTCAGAGTGGCCTAGCCAGGTTGTCGCCTTCTCACATTAACTCACCGCTAAACGGGTGTTTAGCGGCTACCCAGAGGATACTTGGCCACAAGCGACCGGCAGTAGTGAGCTGCTTGAACCGCATGCAAAAGAATCGCTCTGGCCATTCCCAGGTGAATGGCGGTCAGAAGCTTTCCCCACTTTCGTGGACTTCTACACACGGCCCCACCCTCCCTCCATCCGACACGCTCTTGTTCATTTCCGCCAGCTTTGCGATTACGGACACCCACATTGATGGAACTATTAGGACCAAGATCGCAATGACGTGCAATGTTACCTGGGTTGCCGCACTTGAAACATTTAATAACTCCGGCATTCTTCTGTTGAGATCCCTTCAGTGCTTCCAAAATTGTGTCTACCCACTTTGGCCTTTCTACTTCCACACGGCGTGCTCTGAAAACTGGCTTACACAGAAGCGACGCTGTTTCCTGAATCAGAGCATATGATACCGTTTCTGCGAATGTTGGCTTTGGGTTTGCGTATGTAGCTCGCTATGTTTCGACGTCCCGTATGCCATTTATAAATTTCTGAATCTTTGCCCTTTCAGTGTATTCCATGGGTGCGTCCGCATTCGCTAAATGTGCCAGCCTTTCAACATCCGAGGCAAACTCCTGCAAAGTCTCATTCGTTCTTTGGTGACGGTTTTGCAACTCAATTTGGAATATCTTTTTCCTATGCTCGCTTCCATAACGTCGTTCTACATCAGCCATCAATGCTTCATAACTGTTCCGTTCGTACTCTGGAATCGTCTGTAAGATTTCTTCTGCAGGCCCTTTCAATGCTACGAACAGTGCAGCAACTTTATCTTCCGCATTCCAGTTGTTCACTGCTGCGGTCTTCTCAAACTGTAGCTTGAAGACCTGGAAAGGAACAAAACCGTCAAATGATGGTGTTTTTACCTTTGGATTGCTTGCTAAAACAGCTGGGCGGTTTAGTTGTAACTGCTCCATACGACCTTTTAACGCTTCTATTTCGGCATCAATTTTGTCCTCGAGTTGTTAAATTTTTGCATCCGGCTCTTCCAGTTTCACAAAGAGCTGCGATAATACCTGTTCCGAAATTTTTGCCGACATTTCAGATATACGTGCCTCTTGCGCTTCTAGTTGAGATGCCAAATATGTCTTCTGTTCTTCCAATTGTGATGTTATACGGGTTTCCTGCGATTCCAGTTGGGATACCATATACGTCTTCTGTTCTTCCAGTTGTGAAGAAATTTGTGTTTCCTGTGCTTCAATCTTCGATGTTATTCGTGTCTCTTGGGATTCCATCTGTGATGACATTGTCGATGTTTGAGCAGATATTGCAGCCAAAATCATGTTCAAGTCTGTGCTCGTAACTGTCTGCGATGTTTCGTTTTTCTCTTAAATTTTTTTGTTGTCTCGTCCCTATCAGGATAAAAGACATACTCGTCCACATCAATACCTTCTGCTTCCATTGCCTCTCGTAGTCGTGCTTGGAGTTCAAGTTTAACGCCGCTTGTATTCAATCCACGGCTCTCCAACTCCTTCTTTAGTTGCTGGATCTACAATTCACTGTACTTTGCCATGTCCTTTTTGTCCTCTGGAATTTATTCAACAATTCCTCTTCTGACACCAATTGAAACGAATTTACTTTCAGTCCTCTTATTTGCCCTTTTGCTAAGTTCGAATCACTAAACTGTTGAATAAATAACTCCAATATGTAATAATGCAAAATGGCCTTTATTAAAGTACTTCACAATAACACTCAAACTGTGCAACGAATAGCTTGCTAAATAACCAAACTGATTAACAGCTCAAATGAAACTTTACTGTTCAAAATAATACTGCTCTTGCTCGCTAGATAGCGTCTTAGTCGAAACTCAAATCAAACTGAATTCCAGCGCCTCTACAATTGCTTTTATACTCTTTGATTTCAACCTTCACATCTTCTAGACGCTTCCAAAATCTACTAGTCCAGCAGCTCTCAAACTTCTCAGCTGTAACTACAATTGCACAATTTTATAGTTTTTCTCAATGCATACTTATAGGAGTATCTCAGATATATGCATGTGTTTGTACATTGACTCTCCGCTGCTCGTTACGTACATGGTACCTATGTTTAGACGCAATTATTGTTCCGTTTATGTAGATACATAATGATTGATCTATGGATGAGAATTCACTTCACTGTTTAGCATCGCTTAGTGCTGCTAACATTCGTTACAATACGTAACCATTTGGTGAAATTTGAAGTTTCTAGCTATTAAAACGGGGCGGAAATTGCGCAAAGTTTCTTATCTGAACAATCGGTTGTATGAGATACATATATACTATGTATACCACCGATCTCAATGATTTTTTCCGATATCAATATATGCTATACACGTAAGTATTTGGTGAAATTTGAAGCTTCTAACTGTTAAAATGGGGTCGAAATCGCAAAAAAAAAAATATATATATACTATATATACATATATATACTATATATACCATCATATATATATTATATATATCACCGATCTCTATGATTTTTTGATACAACAATATATACTATATACGTAAGAAATCGGTGAAATTTGAAGCTTATAGCTGTTAAAATGGGGTAGAAATTGCGATATGTTTCTTATCTGAACAATCGGTGGTATGAGATAGATACTATATATACAACAGATCTCTATGATTTTTTCAGACAACAATATATGCTATGTATGTAAGCATTCAGTGAAATTTGAAGTTTCTAGCTGGTAAAATGGGGCTAAAATTGCGAAAATATTTATATATACTATATATATATACTATATATACCACCATATATATATATACCACCGATCTTTATGATTTTTTCAGATAAAAATATATGCTGTATACGTAAGCATTCGTTGAAATTTGAAGTCTCTAGCTCTTAAAATAGGGCAGTAATTACGAAAAGTGTCTTATCTGAACAATCGGTTGTGGCGGATATATACTACATATATGACCGATCTCATCAATTTTTTCAGGCAACAATATGTGCAATATACGAAATTATATGGTGAAGTTTGAAGTTTCAATCTGTTAAATTGAGTAAGATATGTCAAAAATCCTCTTTTACTGAAAAGTCGGTTGTATGGAGGATATATGCTATAGTGGTCCGATCCGGCCGGTTCCGACAAATGTCTAATTGGAAACCCAAATACACCCGCTCAAAAATTTTATCAAGATATCTCAAAAATTGAGGGACTAGTTTGCATACAAACAGACAGACGGACAGGCGGCTAAATCAACTCAGCTCTTCATCCTGATTATTTCGGTATACTTAATGGTGGGTCTATCTATTTTCCTTTAAGGACTTACAATTTTAGGTTTCGTGACGAAATTAATATACCATTTCATTTTCATGAAAGATATAAAAATAGGTAGGTACTTTGTGTGAGGATGCCTTCAGGTTTTTTGTGGTCTGCATGTAAAAACTATGACTTCGAATCACGTATATAAAAAATATATGACGTAAATGTAACTATTTGATGAAATTTGATAAATTTTGAAGCTTAAAAGGGGCAACAATTATAGTTTATATGGATTATAGAATATATATACCACCGATCTCTATGATTTTTTCAGACAACAATATTTGCTATATACGTAAGCATTTAGTGAAATTTGAAGCTTCTAGCTGTTAAAACGGGGCAGAAATTGCGCAAAGTTTCTTATCTGAACAATCGGTTGCATGAGATATATACTATGTATACCACCGATCTCAATGATTTTTTCAAACAACAATATATGCTATACACGTAAGCATTTGGTGAAATTTGAACATATCTAAACGATTTTTAAGATAAATATAAAATAAAAAATAGGTAGGTACTTTGTGTGAGGGTGCAAAGTTTCAGATTTTTTGTGGTCTGCGTGTAAAAACTGTGACTACGAATCACGTATTTCAACAATATATGACGTAAACGTAACTATTTGATGAAATTTTATGAATTTGGAAGCTTCTAGCCGTAAAAAAGGGGCAAACAAATACAGTTTATATGGGGTATATAATATATGTACCACCGATCTCTATGATTTTTTCAGACAACAATATATGCTATATACGTAACCATTTGGTGAAATTTGAAGCTTCTAGCTGTTAAAATGGGGCAGAAATTTCGCAAAGTTTCTTATCTGAACAATCGGTTGTATGAGATATATAATATATATACCACCAATCTCAATGATTTTTTCAGACAACAGTATATACTATACACGTAAGCATTTGGTGAAATTTGAAGCTTCTAGCTGTTAAAACGGGGAAGAAATTGCGCAAAGTTTCTTATCTGAACAATCGCTTGTATGAGATTATATATACCACCCGTCTCTATGATTTTTTCAGAAAACAATATATGCTATACACGTAAACATTTGGTGAAATTTGAACATATCTAAACGATTTTTAAGATAAATATAAAATAAAAAATAGGTAGGTACCTTGTGTGAGGATGCAAAGCTTCACGTTTTTTGTGGTCTGAATGTAAAAACTATGACAACGAATCACGAATTTCAAAAATATATGACGTAAAAGAAACTATTTGATGAAATTTGAAGCTTCTAGCCGTAAAAAAGGGGCAAAAATGACAGTTTATATGAAGTATATAATATATATACCACCGATCTCTATGATTTTTTCAGACAACAATATATGCTATATACGTAAGCATTCGTTGAAATTTGAAGCCTCTAGCTCTTAAAGTAGGGCAGTAATTACGAAAAGTTTCTTAACTGAACAGTCGGTTGTGGGGGATATATACTATATATACGACGGATCTCATCAATTTTTTCAGGCAACAATATGTGCAATATACGAAATTATATGGTGAAGTTTGAAGCTTCAATCTGTTAAATTGAGTAAGCTATGATAAAAGCCCTCTTTTTCTGAAAAATCGGTTGTATGGAGGATATATGCTATAGTGATCCGATCCGGCCGGTTCCGGCAAATGTCTAATCGGACACCCAAATACACCTGCTCACCAAATTTTATCAAGATATCTCAAAAATTGAGGAACTAGTTTGCATAAAAACAGACAGACGGACATGGCTAAAACAACTCAGCTCTTCATCCTGATTATTTCGGTATACTTAATGGTGGGTCTATCTATTTTCCTTTAAGGACTTACAATTTTGGGTTTCGTGACGACATTAATATACCATTTCATTTTCATGAAAGATATAAAAATAGGTAGGTACTTTGTGTGAGGATGCCTTCAGGTTTTTTGTGGTCTGCATGTAAAAACTATGACTTCGAATCACGTATTTAAAAAATATATGACGTAAACGTAACTATTTGATGAAATTTGATAAATTTTGAAGCTTCTGGCCGTAAAAAAGGGGCAAAAATTACAGTTAATAGGAAGTATATAATATATATACCACCGATCTCTATGAATTTTTCAGACAACAATATATGCTATATACTGAAACGAATTTGCTTGCAATCCTCTTATTTGCCCTTTTGCTAAGTTCGAATCACTAAACTGTTGAATAAATAACTCCAATATGTAATAATGCAAAATGGCCTTTATTAAAGTACTTCACAATAACACTCAAACTGTGCAACGAATAGCTTGCTTAATAACCAAACTGATTGATAGCTCAAATGAAACTCTACTATTCAAAATAATACTGCTCTTGCTCGCTAGATAGCGTCTTAGTCGAAACTCAAATCAAACTGAATTCCAGCGCCTCTACAATTGCTGCCTTTTATACTCTTTGATTTCAACCTTCGCATCTTCTAGGCGCTTCCAGAATCTACTGGTCCAGCAGCACTCAAACTTCTCAGCTGTAACTACAATTGCAAAATTTTATAGTTTTTCTCATTGCATACTTATAGGAGTATCTCAGATATATGCATGTGTTTGTGCATTAACTCTCCGCTGCTCGTATACGTACATGGTACATATGTGTAGACGCAATTATTGTTTCGTTTATGTAGATACATAATGATTGATCTATTAATGTGAATTCACGTCACTGGTTAGCATCGTTTAGTGCTGCTAACATTCGTTACACTGCCCTCCACCTAAGTCTGATCGTCCCGATCAGACAAATCTCCCGATCCAAACGCCGCTAGCATCTCCAGATGTACCAATTTTCTACTCCGTGGTTTCCCAGTGGTTTGTATGCGGTAGATGTTGTCACTGATCTTCTTCACAACTTTGTACGGGCCTTCCCAACTGCACCGAATCTTGGATGGCACACTTTTCCGCCGGTGAGGGTTGTATAACAGTACCAAATCTCCCGCCAAGAAACCTTCCGAATTAAAGTTCTTGTCATGCCAGTGTTTCATCTTACTACTCGCTACCCTGGGCCGTTCCTTCCCACTCTGTTGTTTGGCCAATGAACTACTTCGTAGAGCTTGCGCTGGACGGATTTGCTTTGCATAATCAGTATCGCTCCGACGCTTCACAACAGTAGTGTGCCCTGGCTTGAAACCACCCTTGCATTCTTTCTGAAAAATTCTTTCAGTCGTTTTCGTGCGTCCATTAGGGTTTGCCGATGCTGGTATTTTTCTCGCAGTTACTTTTAATTTCCCTTTATTTGGCCCATTCGATCCATCAATCTTTCATTTTGACTTTCGTGGTCTTTGCCGAATCTCCTCCAACAGCACTCGCTTACTGCTGAACTCTTTCTCAAACTTGAAGTTCAGTGGTATGTTCTGGTTCTTATAGCGCATAATTTTTCTCCGCGTATCGATCCTGATGTGATGGTCAACCAAGAAGTCCACTCCCAATATGACTTCATCAACGATCTCCACCACAACGAATTTGTGTAAAACCATGACCTTCCCAATTAGGACTTCACATATCACTTCTCCCTGTACTTGGTTATACTCGCCTGTGACCGTACGAAACCTTGCTCCAGATAATGACTTTACTCTCCTGCAGACCAAATCAGATCGAATCAAGGAATGAGATGCGCCCTTATCTACAGTCAGTACATGTTCTTTGCCATCCACATTCCCTCAGACGGTAAGACTGCTTGATTTCCTTCCAATTTGCGACACAGATATCACAGAACATTCAATAGCCGGGGCAAGTTTTCGTTCCTTACGTCCGACACTTACTTACTTAATTGGCGCCTAACCGTCCAAACGGTTATGGCCTTCCAACAAGGCGCGCCAGTCGCTCCTTCGCTCCGCCAAGCGGCGCCAATTGGTCACACCAAGGGAGTTTAAATCGTTTTCCACCTGGTCCTTCCAACGGAGTGGGGGCCGCCCTCTACCTCTGCTTCCATAGGCGGGTTCCGATAGAAACACTTTCTTGGCCGGAGCATCATCTTTCATTCGCATAACATGGCCTAGCCAGCGCAGCCGCTGCGTTTTAATTCGCTGGACTATGTTGATGTCTGCGTATAGCTCGTACAGCTCATCATTAAATCTTCTTCGGTACTCGCCATCGCCAACGCGTAGAGGTCCATAAATCTTTCGAAGAACTTTTCTCTCGAACACTCCCAAAGCCGCTTCATCTGCTGTTGTCATGGTCCATGCTTCTGCCCCATATAGCAGGACGGGTACGATAAGTGACTTGTAGAGTATGATTTTCCTTCGCCGAGAGAGGACTTTACTTTTCAATTGCCTACCTAGTCCAAAGTAGCATTTATTGGCAAGATTGATTCTTCGCTGGATTTCAGTGCTGATGTTGTTGCTAGTGTTGATGCTGGTTCCCAAATAAACGAAGTCTTTTACTATTTCGAAATTATGGCTGCCAACAGTAGCGTGGTTGCCAAGGCGCATATGCGCTGACTCTTTGCTCGATGACAGCAGGAATTTTCCTTGACTTTGCCGGGGTGGGTCTCAGTCCGTCCAGGGTTCCTGGAAGTAGAAATTCCTAACGGTCCTTCTGAAAGAATAACTCTGTTTTGTTCGATACAAAACGTTATAAAAAATTATTTATTCGGTAAAATTCTACTTTTCTACTCCTAGGCAGATTTCCTTGCTCTATAAGAGGTGACGGAGGTGATAAAGCCCTCGGCCAACCTCTGCGGTCGAATGGAGTGATAAAGCCTCCAGACGAGTATACTCTAAGTACAAATGAAGTGAAAAAGCCTTCAGGTGTACTCTTGGTCGGTAGTGATAAAGCCTACCGACTCGTATGCCTGTCTCCTAATCTCTGAATTTCAATGCGAACTCGTCGCCCTTATATACTAATTTTTGCACGCAGGCAAACGGTTATTTTATAATAACAACTTTGAACTAATGGTATTAACAATATAAAACAACTGTTAATCCGGTAAATATTTCCTTCCCATGAATTTCCATGCACCATAATGCTCCTTATTGAATACAATGCCTTTGTACTTGCTCATACTGTGCTTTCCAGGCTTTGGTTTATATATTGTGTGTTTGTATATTTGCTTGTGGTCACCTGATTCTAATGTTGTGTTTTGCTTTGCCCAATTTCTGCCTTCTGTTGTATGGCGTGCGTTCGTGTGTTGTATGCTAGTGCGTAAATATGTATAACGAAATTTCAATTAATAGCGGCGCTTATTTTGACGACTTGCTGCTGATCTCCGTTCACTTAAGTTATTATGTATGTTGTATTTGTAACTGGGTGTACATTGGATTTTGAGTGTGCAAAGGGTTGATCGACCGCTGCATTTTTATGTTTTGTGCGTATCTACTTTCCAAATATTTAATGCATGTTAGGGTGATCCTATATTCAAAGTTTATGTTTGCGAAAAATGTAAATATTTGGCTTGCGTGCAAAAGTGCGCAAGTGTAATTTATTCTTCAATTTAATAATTATAAATTCAATGTACAACAGAATATATGCATTTAGGGCATAATTCATAAAGGTATACATATGTATATTTCTGGTGCTTCATGCAAAAAATATATAAGTGATAAAAATTCAAGTATAAATTCCAAGTTATTTCCAAAGTGATAAAAATTCAAGTATAAATTCCAAGTTATTTCCAAATGTATGTTATTTGCAAAAATATATAGATATGTGTATTTTGTGAGGATACAAAGTCCTCGGCTTTGGGGTCCTCACAGTATATTGTTCCAGTGCGGTTAAGTTCTGCAGCTAGTATAATTTTCTCTAGCATCAAATTAAAGAAATCGCATGATAGGGGGTGACCCTGTCTGAAACCTCGTTTAGTTTCGAACGGCTCGGAGAGGTTCTTCCCAATTCTGACTGAGCTGATGGTGTTGCTCAACGTCATTTTGCACAGCCGTATAAGTTTTGCGGGGAAACCAAATTCAGGCATAGCGGCATATAGGCAGCTCCTTTTCGTGCTGTCGAAGGCGGCTTTAAAGTCGACGAAGAGGTGATGTGTGTCGATTCTCTTTTCACGGGTTTTTTTCAAAATTTGGCGCATTGTGAAAATCTGGTCGATGGTAGATTTACCAGGTCTGAAGCCGCACTGATAAGGTCCAATCAGCCGGTTCACGGTGGGCTTCAATCTTTCGCACAATACACTTGAAAGGACCTTATATGCGATATTAAGAAGGCTGATTCCACGATAGTTGGTGCATTTTGCAGTATCCCCCTTCTTGTGGAGTGGGCAAAGAACACTTAGATTCCAACCGTCGGGCATGCTTTCGTCCGCCCATATTTTGCTAAGAAGCTGCTGCATGCGCCTTACCAACTCCTCGCCGCCGAACTTGAATAGCTCCGCAGGCAATCCATCAGCGCCCACGGCCTTGTTGTTTTTCTATCTGGTTATTGCTATTCTAACTTCGTCATAATCGGGCGGGGGGACATATATTCCATCATCATCGATTGCGGGATCGGGTTCTTCATCTCTGCGCGGTGAATTGCTGCCTCCATTTAGGAGAGCAGAGAAGTGTTCCCTCCATAATCTAAGCACTCTCTGGACATAAGTTACAAGGTCTCCGTTTTCGTTCCTACAGGAGTTTGCCCCGGTCTTAAAACCTTCCGTCTATCGCCGTATTTTTTGGTAGAATTTTCGGGCGTTATTCCTGGTGGCTAGCAGCTCAAGCTCCTCGCACTTACGACTTTCTGCTTCTGTTTTTTTCTTTTCTTCCTGAAAAGGCGTCTCGCTTCCCTTTTCAACTCACGATAGCGTTCACACACTCCTCTTGTCGCGCTCGCTTTTAACGTAGCCCTGTAGGCAGCGTCTTTTCTTTCGGTTGCAACGCGGCATTCTTCATCATACCAGTTGTTTTTTCGTGGCCGCCGGTAACCAATTTTTTCCTCGGCGGCAGTATGAAGTGCTTTGGAGATATGCTCCCACTGCTCCTGTATTCCTTCAGGTTGAGTTGTGCCCTCAAAGAGCAGGTGTGAGAGTCGAGTTGCGAAATCATTGGCAGTCTGTTGTGATTGAAGCTTTTCGATGTCTATCTTTCTTTGTGTTTTTTGTTCCTTGGTTTCAGCCGCGCTGAGGCGGGTGCGTATTTTGGCTGCAACGAGATAATTGTCCGAGTCGATGTTAGGTCTTCGGATAGTGCGCACATCTAAAACACTGTAGACCTGCCGTACGTCTATCACAACGTGATCGATCTTATTGCGAGTATTTCGATAAGGAGACAGCCATGTAGCTTTATGTATCTTTTTATGCAAGAACCTCGTGCTGGATATGACCATGTTTCGAGCACCGGCAAAGCCAATCAGCCTCAGTCCGTTAGGAGAAGTTTCATTGTGTAGGCTGAGCTTTCCGACTATAGGGCCAAAAACATATTCTTTGCCAAGCATGACTTTTATACCATGACGGGGGCAGCGTTCGTATGTGCGTTCTAATTGTTCGTAAAAAGTGTCTTTCACCTCATCGTCTTTCTCCTCTGTCGGCGCATGGGCGCAGATGAATGATATATTAAACAATTTTTCTTTTATTCGGATAGCGGCGATACGCTCGTCCACACGCATGAATGCCAGAACTTGGTGACAAAATCCCTCCCACCACGAAGGCGACGCCGAAACTGCGCTTATTCGTATGGCCACTCCAATAGATGTCACAATTTTTGATCTTCTTTCTTCCTTGCTTCGTCCAACGCATTTCTTGGATGGCGGTGATGTCAGATTTTGCTTTGACGAGGACATCAACCAGCCGGGCATCTGCACCAATCCCATTCAGGGAGCGGACGTTCCAGGTGCATGCCATCAATTCATTGTCCTTCAAACGTTTGCCATGGTCGTCATCAATAGAGAGTGTATTTATCCGAGACTTGTTGTTATATTTCATTGGAGTATTGTTTTACGTGGCGGGTCCCAAGCCCAGCGCACAACCCGCTCGGCGGGGGTGAAAATATTACTTGGCACGTTTATATAGCGAGCCCCTTGCTCCAAGACAGACGCCCGCTTGCAGCCGCACCTAGAGGTGTACAGACGCTGCCGATGAAATCTCCCCCGGCTAGCCCTTAAACCGATTATGTCAGAGTGGCCTAGCCAGGTTGTCGCCTTCTCACATTAACTCACCGCTAAACGGGTGTTTAGCGGCTACCCAGAGGATACTTGGCCACAAGCGACCGGCAGTAGTGAGCTGCTTGAACCGCATGCAAAAGAATCGCTCTGGCCATTCCCAGGTGAATGGCGGTCAGAAGCTTTCCCCACTTTCGTGGACTTCTACACACGGCCCCACCCTCCCTCCATCCGACACGCTCTTGTTCATTTCCGCCAGCTTTGCGATTACGGACACCCACATTGATGGAACTATTAGGACCAAGATCGCAATGACGTGCAATGTTACCTGGGTTGCCGCACTTGAAACATTTAATAACTCCGGCATTCTTCTGCTGAGATCCCTTCAGTGCTTCCAAAATTGTGTCTACCCACTTTGGCCTTTCTACTTCCACACGGCGTGCTCTGAAAACTGGCTTACACAGAAGCGACGCTGTTTCCTGAATCAGAGCATATGATACCGTTTCTGCGAATGTTGGCTTTGGGTTTGCGTATGTAGCTCGCTATGTTTCGACGTCCCGTATGCCATTTATAAATTTCTGAATCTTTGCCCTTTCAGTGTATTCCATGGGTGCGTCCGCATTCGCTAAATGTGCCAGCCTTTCAACATCCGAGGCAAACTCCTCCAAAGTCTCATTCGTTCTTTGGTGACGGTTTTGCAACTCAATTTGGAAAATTTTTTTCCTATGCTCGCTTCCATAACGTCGTTCTACATCAGCCATCAATGCTTCATAACTGTTCCGTTCGTACTCTGGAATCGTCTGTAAGATTTCTTCTGCAGGCCCTTTCAATGCTACGAACAGTGCAGCAACTTTATCTTCCGCATTCCAGTTGTTCACTGCTGCGGTCTTCTCAAACTGTAGCTTGAAGACCTGGAAAGGAACAAAACCGTCAAATGATGGTGTTTTTACCTTTGGATTGCTTGCTAAAACAGCTGGGCGGTTTAGTTGTAACTGCTCCATACGACCTTTTAACGCTTCTATTTCGGCATCAATTTTGTCCTCGAGTTGTTAAATTTTTGCATCCGGCTCTTCCAGTTTCACAAAGAGCTGCGATAATACCTGTTCCGAAATTTGTGCCGACATTTCAGATATACGTGCCTCTTGCGCTTCTAGTTGAGATGCCAAATATGTCTTCTGTTCTTCCAATTGTGATGTTATACGGGTTTCCTGCGATTCCAGTTGGGATACCATATACGTCTTCTGTTCTTCCAGTTGTGAAGAAATTTGTGTTTCCTGTGCTTCAATCTTCGATGTTATTCGTGTCTCTTGGGATTCCATCTGTGATGACATTGTCGATGTTTGAGCAGATATTGCAGCCAAAATCATGTTCAAGTCTGTGCTCGTAACTGTCTGCGATGTTTCGTTTTTCTCTTAAATTTTTTTGTTGTCTCGTCCCCATCAGGATAAAAGACATACTCGTCCACATCAATACCTTCTGCTTCCATTGCCTCTCGTAGTCGTGCTTGGAGTTCAAGTTTAACGCCGCTTGTATTCAATCCACGGCTCTCCAACTCCTTCTTTAGTTGCTGGATCTACAATTCACTGTACTTTGCCATGTCCTTTTTGTCCTCTGGAATTTATTCAACAATTCCTCTTCTGACACCAATTGAAACGAATTTACTTTCAGTCCTCTTATTTGCCCTTTTGCTAAGTTCGAATCACTAAACTGTTGAATAAATAACTCCAATATGTAATAATGCAAAATGGCCTTTATTAAAGTACTTCACAATAACACTCAAACTGTGCAACGAATAGCTTGCTAAATAACCAAACTGATTAACAGCTCAAATGAAACTTTACTGTTCAAAATAATACTGCTCTTGCTCGCTAGATAGCGTCTTAGTCGAAACTCAAATCAAACTGAATTCCAGCGCCTCTACAATTGCTTTTATACTCTTTGATTTCAACCTTCACATCTTCTAGACGCTTCCAGAATCTACTAGTCCAGCAGCTCTCAAACTTCTCAGCTGTAACTACAATTGCACAATTTTATAGTTTTTCTCAATGCATACTTATAGGAGTATCTCAGATATATGCATGTGTTTGTACATTGACTCTCCGCTGCTCGTTACGTACATGGTACCTATGTTTAGACGCAATTATTGTTCCGTTTATGTAGATACATAATGATTGATCTATGGATGAGAATTCACTTCACTGTTTAGCATCGCTTAGTGCTGCTAACATTCGTTACAATACGTAACCATTTGGTGAAATTTGAAGTTTCTAGCTATTAAAACGGGGCGGAAATTGCGCAAAGTTTCTTATCTGAACAATCGGTTGTATGAGATACATATATACTATGTATACCACCGATCTCAATGATTTTTTCCGATATCAATATATGCTATACACGTAAGTATTTGGTGAAATTTGAAGCTTCTAACTGTTAAAATGGGGTCGAAATCGCAAAAAAAAAAAATATATATATACTATATATACATATATATACTATATATACCATCATATATATATTATATATATCACCGATCTCTATGATTTTTTGATACAACAATATATACTATATACGTAAGAAATCGGTGAAATTTGAAGCTTATAGCTGTTAAAATGGGGTAGAAATTGCGATATGTTTCTTATCTGAACAATCGGTTGTATGAGATAGATACTATATATACAACAGATCTCTATGATTTTTTCAGACAACAATATATGCTATGTATGTAAGCATTCAGTGAAATTTGAAGTTTCTAGCTGGTAAAATGGGGCTAAAATTGCGAAAATATTTATATATACTATATATATATACTATATATACCACCATATATATATATACCACCGATCTTTATGATTTTTTCAGATAAAAATATATGCTGTATACGTAAGCATTCGTTGAAATTTGAAGTCTCTAGCTCTTAAAATAGGGCAGTAATTACGAAAAGTGTCTTATCTGAACAATCGGTTGTGGCGGATATATACTATATATATGACCGATCTCATCAATTTTTTCAGGCAACAATATGTGCAATATACGAAATTATATGGTGAAGTTTGAAGTTTCAATCTGTTAAATTGAGTAAGATATGTCAAAAATCCTCTTTTACTGAAAAGTCGGTTGTATGGAGGATATATGCTATAGTGGTCCGATCCGGCCGGTTCCGACAAATGTCTAATTGGAAACCCAAATACACCCGCTCAAAAATTTTATCAAGATATCTCAAAAATTGAGGGACTAGTTTGCATACAAACAGACAGACGGACAGGCGGCTAAATCAACTCAGCTCTTCATCCTGATTATTTCGGTATACTTAATGGTGGGTCTATCTATTTTCCTTTAAGGACTTACAATTTTAGGTTTCGTGACGAAATTAATATACCATTTCATTTTCATGAAAGATATAAAAATAGGTAGGTACTTTGTGTGAGGATGCCTTCAGGTTTTTTGTGGTCTGCATGTAAAAACTATGACTTCGAATCACGTATTTAAAAAATATATGACGTAAACGTAACTATTTGATGAAATTTGATAAATTTTGAAGCTTAAAAGGGGCAACAATTATAGTTTATATGGATTATAGAATATATATACCACCGATCTCTATGATTTTTTCAGACAACAATATTTGCTATATACGTAAGCATTTAGTGAAATTTGAAGCTTCTAGCTGTTAAAACGGGGCAGAAATTGCGCAAAGTTTCTTATCTGAACAATCGGTTGCATGAGATATATACTATGTATACCACCGATCTCAATGATTTTTTCAAACAACAATATATGCTATACACGTAAGCATTTGGTGAAATTTGAACATATCTAAACGATTTTTAAGATAAATATAAAATAAAAAATAGGTAGGTACTTTGTGTGAGGGTGCAAAGTTTCAGATTTTTTGTGGTCTGCGTGTAAAAACTGTGACTACGAATCACGTATTTCAACAATATATGACGTAAACGTAACTATTTGATGAAATTTTATGAATTTGGAAGCTTCTAGCCGTAAAAAAGGGGCAAACAAATACAGTTTATATGGGGTATATAATATATGTACCACCGATCTCTATGATTTTTTCAGACAACAATATATGCTATATACGTAACCATTTGGTGAAATTTGAAGCTTCTAGCTGTTAAAATGGGGCAGAAATTTCGCAAAGTTTCTTATCTGAACAATCGGTTGTATGAGATATATAATATATATACCACCAATCTCAATGATTTTTTCAGACAACAGTATATACTATACACGTAAGCATTTGGTGAAATTTGAAGCTTCTAGCTGTTAAAACGGGGAAGAAATTGCACAAAGTTTCTTATCTGAACAATCGCTTGTATGAGATTATATATACCACCCGTCTCTATGATTTTTTCAGAAAACAATATATGCTATACACGTAAACATTTGGTGAAATTTGAACATATCTAAACGATTTTTAAGATAAATATAAAATAAAAAATAGGTAGGTACCTTGTGTGAGGATGCAAAGCTTCACGTTTTTTGTGGTCTGAATGTAAAAACTATGACAACGAATCACGAATTTCAAAAATATATGACGTAAACGTAACTATTTGATGAAATTTGATGAATTTTGAAGCTTCTATCCGTAAAAAAGGAGCAAAAATGACAGTTTATATGAAGTATACAATATATATACCACCGATCTCTATGATTTTTTCAGACAAAATATATGCTATATACGTAAGCATTTGGTGAAATTTGAAGCTTCTAGCTGTTAAAATGGGGCAGAAATTTCGCAAAGTTTCTTATCTGAACAATCGATTGTATGGGGTATATACTATATATACCACCGATCTCAATGATTTTTTCAGACAACAATATATGCTATATACGTAAGCATTCGTTGAAATTTGAAGCCGCTAGCTCTTTAAATAGGGCAGTAATTATGAAAAGTTTCTTATATGAACAATCGGTTGTGGGGGATATATACTATATATACGACCGATCTCATCAGTTTTTTCAGGCAAGAATATGTGCAATATACGAAGGTATATGGTGAAGTTTGAAGCTTCAATTTGTTAAATTGAGTAAGATATTACAAAAATCCTCTTTTTCTGAAAAATCGGTTGTATGGAAGATATATTCTGTAGTGGTTCGATCCGGCCGGTTCCGACAAAAGTCTAATCGGACACCCAAATACACCCTCTCACCAAATTTTATGAAGATATCTCAAAAATTGAGGGACTAGTTTGCATACAAACAGACAGACGGACAGACAGACAGACGGACATGGCTAAATCAACTCAGCTCTTCAACCTGATTATTTCGGTATACTTTATGGTGGGTCTATCTATTTTCCTTTAAGGACTTACAATTTTGGGTTTCGTGACGAAATTAATATAACATTTCATTTTCATGAAAGGTATAAAAATAGGTAGGTACTTTGTGTGAGGATGACTACAGGTTTTTTGTGGTCTGCATGTAAAAACTATGACTTCGAATCAGGTATTTCAAAAATATATGACGTAAACGTAACTATTTGATGAAATTTGATGAATTTTGAAGCTTCTAGCCGTAAAAAAGGGGGAAAACTGACAGTTTATATGAAGTATATAATATATATACCAGCTGTCTCTATAATTTTTTCAGACAACAATATGTACTATATACGTAAGCATTTGGTGAAATTTGAAGCTTCTAGCTGTTAAAATTGGGCTAAAATTGCGGAAATATTTCTATATGCTATATATATATATACTATATATACTATATATACCACCGATCTTTATGATTTTTTCAGACAACAATATATGCTATATACGTAAGTATTCAGTCAAATTTGAAGCTTCTATCTTTTAAAATGGGGCTAAAATTTCGAAAATATATATATACTATATATATGTACTATATATACCACCATATATATACTATATATACCACCGATCTTTATAATTTTTTCAGACAACAATATATGCTATATACGTAAGTATTCAGTCAAATTTGAAGCTTATAGCTGTTAAAATGGGGCTAAAATTGCGAAATATATATATATATATACTACATATATAATTTATGTACCACCATATATATACTATATATACCACCGATCTTTATGATTTTTTCAGACAACAATATATGCTATATACGTAAGTATTCGTTGAAATTTGAAGCCTCTAACTCTTAAAATAGGGCAGTAATTACGAAAAGTTTCTTATGTGAACAATCGGTTGTGGGGGATATATACTGTAACGAATTTACTTGCAACTCCTCTTATTTGCAATCCTCTGCTAAGTTCGAATCACTAAACTGTTGAATAAATAACTCCAATTTGTAATAATGCAAAATGGCCTTTATTAAGGTACTTCACAATACACTCAACTGTGCAACGAATAGCTTGCTTAATAACCACACTGATTGATAGCTCAATGAAACTCTACTATTCAAAATAATACTGCTATTGCTCGCTAGATATCGTCTTAATCGCAACTGCTTGACAACTCAAATCAAACTGAATTACTTCTTACTCGCTGGCGCCGCTTTTATAGTTTACGCTGCATACTTCTAGGCTCTTCGATTTCCAGAAGTTACTAGTTGTTTCGGCTACAAAATCGCCAGCCACAACTACGTGCACAAATTATTGCTCTCTCTTGTGACAACTCAGATAAGGTATATGCATGTGTTTGTAGTTTACAGTCTCCCGCACACACATAAGCGTATAAGTAAATTCATCGGTGTGTGACATCTCATCTCTTGCTGCCTTGTATGTAAATGTTGCTCGTCGGAATGTGTACATATGTGTAGACGCAATTATTTATTCGTTTATGTAGATACATAATGATTGAATTATTGATGTGCATTCACGTCACTGCTTAGATCGGCTTAGAGCTGGCAGCACTCCTTAGTTTTGCTAATATTCGTAACACTGCCCTCCACCTAAGTCTGATCGTCCCGATCAGACAAATCTCTCGATCTAAACGCTGCTAGCATCGCCAAATGTACCACTCTTCTACTCCGTGGTTTCTCAATGCTTTGTATGCGGTAGATGGTATCACTGAGCTTCTTCACAATCTTGTACGGGCCTTCCCAACTGCACCGAAATTGGGCTGGGACACCTTTCCGCCGGTGAGGGTTGTTTAACAGTACCAAATCTCCAACCGGAAACCTTCCGAATTATTTTCCCTGTCGTACCTGTGTTCCATCTTACTACTCATTATTCTGGATCGTTCTCTCGCACTCTGTTGCTTGGCCAATGAAGAACTACTTTGTAGAGCTTGTTCTTGACGGATTGGCTTCACATACTCAGTATCGTTCCGACGTTTCCCAACAAAAGTGCGCGCTGGCTTGAAATCATCCTTGCATTCTTTCTGAAAAATTCTTTCAGTGAATTTAGTGCATCCATTAGGGTTTGTTGATGCCGGTCTTTTCCTCGCAGGTACTTTTAATTTCGCTTTATTTGGCACATTCGATCCATCAACCTTTGCTCGATCTACTTTCCTTGACTTTCGTGGTCTCTGTCGAATCTCCTCGACCAGCACTCGCTTACTGCTGAACCCTTTTTCCAAACTGAAGTTAAGTGGCACATCTTGGTTCTCATAATGCATCACCCTTCTCTGCATATCGATCTTGATGTCATGGTCAACCAAGAAATCCACTCCCAATATAACTTCATCAACGATCTCCGCCACAACGAATTTGTGTAGAACCATGACCTTCCCAATTAGGACTTCACATATTACTTCTCCCTGAACTTGGTTATATTCGCCTGTGACCGTACTCAACCTCGCTCCAGGTAATGACTTTATTCCCCTGTAGACCAAATCAGATCGAATCAAGGAATGAGATGCCCCCGTATCTACAGTCAGTACACGCTCTTTACCATCCACATTCCCTCTGATGGTAAGACTGCTTGATTTCCTTCCAATCTGCGACACAGATATCACAGGACATTCAACAGCCGGGGCAAGTTTTCGTTCTTTACTTTCGACACGCTCTTGCTCATTTCCGCCAGCTTTGCGTTTACGGCCACCCACATTGTTGGAACTATTAGGACCAAGATCGCAATGACGTGCAATGTGACCTGGGTTGCCGCACTTGAAACATTTAATAACTCCGGCATTCTTCTGTTGAGATCCCCTTAGTGCTTCCAAAATTGTGTCTACCCATTCCGGCCTTTCTACTTCCACACGATGAGTTTTGTATGCTGGTTTACTCAATAATGACGCCGTTTCCTGAGTCAATGCATGGGATACCGTTTCAGAAAATGTTTGCTTTGGGTTCGCGTATGTGGCTCGCTTCGTTTCGACATCCCGTATGCCATTTATAAAGCTTTGAATCTTCACTCTTTCCGTGTATTCCACGGGTGCGTCCGCATTTGCAAGATGAGCCAATCTTTCAATATCTGAAGCAAACTCCTGCAATGTCTCATTTGCTTTTTGGTAGCGGTTTTGCAACTCAATTTGGAATATCTGTTTCCTATGCTCGCTTCCGTAACGTCTCTCTAAAGCGCTCATCAATGTTTCGTAGTGGTTCCGCTCGTACTCTGGGATGGTCTGTAAGATTTCCGCGGCAGGCCCTTTCAGTGCCACGAACAGAGCTGCAACTTTATCTTCAGCATTCCATTGGTTCACTGCTGCGGTCTTCTCAAACTGTAGCTTAAAGACCTGAAAAGGAACAGAACCGTCAAAGGATGGTGTCTTTACCTTTGGATTACTCGCTGAAACAGCTGGGCGGTTTAGTTGTAACTGCTCCATACGACCTTTTAACGCTTCTATTTCGGCATCAATTTTGTCCTCGAGTTGTAAAATTTTTGCATCCTGCTCTTCCAGTTTCACAAAGAGCTGCGCTGATACCTGTTCCGAAATTTGTGCCGACATTTCAGATATACGTGCTTCTTGCGCTTCCAGTTGAGATGCCAAATATGTCTTCTGTTCTTCCAATTGTGTCTCCATCTTTGATGTAATCTGTGTCGACATTTCTGCCATACGCGTTTCTTGTGCTTCAATCTTCGATGTAATCTGTGTCGACATTTCTGACATACGCGTTTCTTGTGCTTCAATCTTGGATGTTATGCGTGTCTCTTGCGATTCTAGTTGTGATGACATTGTCGATGTTTGAGCAGATATTGCAGCCAAAATCATGTTCAAGTCTGTGCTCGTAACTGTCTGCGATGTTTCGTTTTTCTCTTCAACTTTTGTTACTTCCTCGCCATCAAGATGAAAGTCATACTTTTCCACATCAATTACTTCCGCTTCCATTGCCTCTCGTAGCCGTGCCTGAAGTTCAAGTTTAACGCCGCTTGTATTCAATCCACGGCTCTCCAACTCCTTCTTTAGTTGCTGGATCTTCAATTCACTGAACTTTGCCATGTCGTTGTTGTCCTCTGGAATTTATTCAACAATTCCTCTTCTGACACCAATTGTAACGAATTTACTTGCAACTCCTCTTATTTGCAATCCTCTGCTAAGTTCGAATCACTAAACTGTTGAATAAATAACTCCAATTTGTAATAATGCAAAATGGCCTTTATTAAGGTACTTCACAATACACTCAACTGTGCAACGAATAGCTTGCTTAATAACCACACTGATTGATAGCTCAATGAAACTCTACTATTCAAAATAATACTGCTATTGCTCGCTAGATATCGTCTTAATCGCAACTGCTTGACAACTCAAATCAAACTGAATTACTTCTTACTCGCTGGCGCCGCTTTTATAGTTTACGCTGCATACTTCTAGGCTCTTCGATTTCCAGAAGTTACTAGATGTTTCGGCTACAAAATCGCCAGCCACAACTACGTGCACAAATTATTGCTCTCTTTTGTGACAACTCAGATAAGGTATATGCATGTGTTTGTAGTTTACAGTCTCCCGCACACACATAAGCGTATAAGTAAATTCATCGGTGTGTGACATCTCATCTCTTGCTGCCTTGTATGTAAATGTTGCTCGTCGGAATGTGTACATATGTGTAGACGCAATTATTTATTCGTTTATGTAGATACATAATGATTGAATTATTGATGTGCATTCACGTCACTGCTTAGATCGGCTTAGAGCTGGCAGCACTCCTTAGTTTTGCTAATATTCGTAACAATACTATATATACGACCGATCTCACCAATTTTTTCAGGCAACAATATGTGCAGTATACGAAATTATAAGGTGAAGTTTGAAGCTTCAATCTGTTAAATTGAGTAAGATATGACAAAAATCCTCTTTTTCTTAAAAATCGGTTGTATGGAGGATATATGCTATAGTGGTCCGATCCGGCCGGTTCCGACAAATGTCTAATCGGACACCCAAATACACTCGCTCACCAAATTTTATCAAGATATATCACACATTGAGGGACTAGTTTGCATACAAACACACAGACGGACTGTTGAAATAATAACTTGGAGTTTTAAGTTCAATATTTCATATTGATATTTAGAATGAATAAGACATGTTACATATATTGATGAGTTAACTATATGTACACATGAATTTTATCTTTTTGTCCTCATTAAATCGTTGAACTAAGAAGTTTTTTTCTTTTATTGTACCGGATATTCACACAAATATACAAATCCCCTACCAATTCCTACCGACAAAGGTTATGGACCCAGATCGCGTGTGAAGTTATTTAAAATTTAATAATTAATCGGGTTTTACAAAATAAAATTTTAAAAATGAATTCGAGTTTGCAAATCGAAAAACTGAGCGATAATAACTATGATGTGTGGTGCATGCAAATGCGCAGCTAATTGGTTAATATGGACCAATGGCGCATCGTTAATGAAGATTGTAAGCGGAGTGATGTAAATGCAGAAAAGTGGGATCAAGATGATCAAAAAGCGCTAGCTAATATTATTTTATGCGTAAAACCGACGCAACTCAGCAATATTAAGGCTTGTAAAACTTCAGTGGAAGCATGGAAGAGGCTTAGAGATGTTCATGTGCCGAGGGGCCTTTACAAAAAGTTTCGCTTTATAAAAAGTTGCTTGGTTGCAGTATATCTGCTGGTCAAAGCATGTCAAATTATCTAACTTCGTTTATCGAAGTCGTAGATAAATTAGCCGAAGTGAACATCGAGTTAAACGAAGAGCTAAAAGTCATGTGCCGAGGGGAGCTTTACAAAAAGTTTCGCTTTATAAAAGTTGCTTGGTTGCAATATGTCTGCTGGTCAAAGCATGTCAACTTATCTAACTTCGTTTGTCGAAGTCGCAGATAAATTAGCCGAAGTGAACATCGAGTTAAACGAAGAGCTAAAAGTCATAATACTATTATCTAGTTTGCCGTCCAAGTACGAAAACTTCGTGGTAGCTATCGAGACTGATGATGAATTGCCGAGTTTCAGTACTTTAAAAGTAAAGCTGTTAGAAGGGGGTGCTAGAAGGGAGCAACAAGCAGATCAAAAAGCTCCTGCGCACGCTGTTTATACAAGTTTAAGAGAATCAGCGCATAATTGTAATAAAATAAATACAAAAACAAAAAGTCATGTAACGTCAAATGAGTTCAAGGGTGAATGCTTTAGTTGTGGCATGCGTGGCCATACGGCTTCACAATGCCAAAGAAAGGGCAAACAGCAATATAATCGTGAATATAAACAAAGTTCTAAAATTAACGAGCTTTCTTACGCTGTATATGCTGCTGCTGTGGGGGATGAACGAAGTAAACACAATTGGTGTGTCGAGAGTGGTGAAACAACACATATGTGTTGCGGCAAGTATATGTTGGTGTCATTCATCGAAAAACGAGAAAAAGTTATGTTAGTAGCAGATAATTTCACTTACTCACAAGGTATAGGTACGAACAAAATAAAAACAAATGAATGTGAAATAGAGCTACGTAATTTATTGTTTGTGCCTTCACTGAAAATGAAATTTTATTCTGTTAACAAAGCTCTGCAGCATAAATATACAGTGTTATTCAAAAACTATGTTGTGGAAGTAAAAAACTCCATAGGGTTAACATTGCTTATAGCTAGATTACAAAATGATTTGTTTATATTCAATGCGCAAGTACAAGGTTCAAACATTTATTTAAATAATTTAAAGTGGCATAATCGATATGGTCATATAAACTTCGAAAGTTTAAAGAAAATTGCCACCAAAAGTTTAGTGCGAGGTATGGACACAAAAGATGTGAAAACAAAAACAAATTGTGAGACATGCAACAAAGCAAAATTAAGTGCAATGCCTTTTCCGAAAAAATGTGAAATTGAGTCAAAAGAAATATTAGAGCTTGTGCATACAGATGTATGTGGACCCATAAACGTAAAATCAGTAGGTGGTGCACGATACTTTCTCACATTTATTGACGATTTCTCGAGAAATATTTTTGTTTATTGTATTAAAGAAAAGAGCGAAGTATTTGAAAAGTTTAAATTATTCAAAAATATGGTCGAATGTCAAACGCAAAAGAAAATTAAAAAGCTCAGAAGTGACAATGGTACGGAGTACATAAACAGTAAATTTACCGATTTTTTAAATGAGTGTGGAATTAAAAGGCAGTTAACTGTGTCATATACTCCCCAGCAAAATGGAGTGTGCAGAGAGTTAAACGCACAATTGTAGAAATGGCTAGAAGTTTGCTGGTGCATGCAAATATAGAACAAGAATTGTGAGGTTGTATAGCTTCACAGCTGTATATTTACGTAATGGCGAACCTACAAAATTACTTAGAGATTGTACTCCATATGAGGTTTGGTACAACAAAAAGCCGTCGGTAAAACATTTCAGGGTTTTTGGTTCGCGCGCATTCGCGTTAAATAAAACGCAGCGTGGTAAATTCAGCGCAAAGGGCAAATAATATTTGTTCGTCGGATATTCTGAGGTTGCAAAAGCTTATCGCTTGTATGATAAGGAAACGAGGCAAATTTGTGTAAGACGTGATGTAAAATTTTTAGAAGATGAAGTCAACTTAGCTGTGCCCGAAGGTGACACCAAAAACAGAGATGAAAATGACATTGCTAAAATTTTTGTAAAAATCGACGATCGTAAACATGTTGAAGAAGAGCGGAAAGAAGATGAAGAGTTTGAAAGTTGCGCCGAAGACGAAACAGAGGTAGAAGAGGCAAATGTAGGCAATGTTGCAGAGAATGGCATCGTTCCGGATGAAATGCAAATAATAGGTGAGTCTCATAGAAATTAGAACGAATCACGTCGCGGTCGAGGTAGGCCAAAAATTATTCACACTGGTCAAGTAGGGCGTCCCAAAAAAAAGTATCACATGCTAAATTATCTACAATATGGTGAAGATGTTGAAACGCCTCGATCGGTCAAAGAAGCATTGTCAAGCGAATACTCCTTTGAGTGGAAGAAATCAATGGAAGAATAATATTCGGCGCTTCTTGCTAACAACACTTGGTCAGCAGTAGATCTGCCTGATGGTCAAAAAGCGATTGGATCGAAGTGGGTTTTTCGAATAAAACGTGATTAAGATGGCAATATACAAAAGTTCAAGTCGAGACTAGTACCAAAAGGCTGCAGTCAGCAGTTGGGTTTAAATTACTGGGAAACTTTTTCGCCTGTAATACGATATGAAACAATTCGTATGCCACTTGCTATTGCCGTTGAGAAAGAGCTTCACTTACATCAGATCGATATTTCCAATGCATATCTCAATGGTAAGCTTACGGAACAAATTTACCTTAAACAACCAGAAGGATTTGTAGACAATAAAAATCCTAATAAAGTTTTAAAGCTAAATAAAGCCATTTACGGCCATTTACACTCTGGGCGACACTGGAATAGTACTATTGATGTAGCATTGAAAGATATGGGTTTTAGCCCATGCAAAAGCGGACCGTGTTTGTATGTAAAACAATACAATGGCAGTTATAGTTACATTGCCGTTTATGTCGACGATCTTATCTTAGCATGTCCAAGCGAGAAAGAGATTTCGAGCATTAAAAAAATCATTATCGTCTAAATTTCAACTACACGATAGCGGGGCAATGACATTTTTTCTTGGCTTCGAAATAGAACGTCAGGGTAAGACAGGTGCGATTTCTGTGTGTCAGAAGAACTATATAAACGAGTTATTGAGTATGTATGGTGTGACATCATGTCGTCCGGTAAGCACACCTCTTAATCCTGGTTTTCAAGTAAGCTGCATAAATGACCAGTGCACTAAAATATACGCAACAAGCTATCAATCGTTAATTGGATCTTTAATGTAGTTGGCCATTTCAACGCGGCCAGACATTATGCACGCAAGTCTATTAGCACAAAGAAACGAAGAACCCCACACCGAACATGAGGCTGGTGTAAAACATGTCCTATGATACTTATCAAGGACCATCAATTTAAAGTTACACTACTGCAAAAATGGCAAACCGGTAGAAGGCTATGCGGATGCGTATTGGGCGAGTAACGATTTAGATAGGAAGACATACACCGGTTATTCGTTCTTTTTGGCGGGTAGCGCTGTTTCCTGGCAAGCAAACAAGCAAGATGTAGTTGCATTGAGCAGCACAGAGGCTGAGTACATCGCTTTAAGTACGGCAGCAAAAGAGGCTGTATATCTGCGGCGCTTACTTAAAGAAGTTGGTTTTATTCACGACATCGGTCCTGTTAAATTAAAAGGCGACAATATGAGCGCAATTCAAATTTCAAAGAACCTTGTGTTCAACAAGCGACCCAAGCACATAGATTTGAAATATCATTATATACGAGTAGTTGTCGAACAAAAAGTAATAGAATTAGAGTACGTCTCCACAAATGAAAATGTTTCTGATATTTTTACAAAAAATCTGCAAAAACAAAAACATGTAAAATTTGCTCAAATGCTTAGTCTTAAAAATTAACTGAAGAAATATTTAACTTAAGAAAGAGTGTTGAAATAATAACTTGGAGTTTTAAGTTCAATATTTCCTATTGAGAACATATTTCTAGTAATTAGAATGAATAAGACATATTACATATATTTATGAGTTAGCTATATGTACACATGAATTTTACGTAGTATATAGTAGTATATACGTACATATATATGTAATATATGTATATACCCACTTAGTTCGGTAATATCACCCGAGCTACATATTTTTCCAGCGTGAAATTCCGTTGCCCAATTTACTCTTATATACATATATTACATAAAATATATTTTACAAAAAACCCACATACATTTTTAAACAAATAAACATGTATAAACAAATTCAAATGCACTAAACACTTTAGTTATGTTGTATATATTTGTAGTTATCGTTTCTCACTCACAATTCACAACTTGAGCTATTATTATTTATACTAAAATAAAAAATGAAATAAAAATTTTAAATAAACTGCGCGACGGCGGGAGGAAGAAAATACAGCAAACGATTGCGGTTCGGACGTTGCGTGTGGGCGGGTAGTTTTAAGTAAACTAAAAAACTGAGAGCGCGGTGGTGGTTGGCAAGCCACAGCTGAGCTGCACTGCCAGCGCTTGGCCGCACTGACCAGGTGTTGCCAGACGGAGGGGGCGGACTTAGTCCGAAAACTCGATCATGTCTTCAACATAATCCCCCCCCCCCTCCCGCCCTACGCGTTGATGGGTTAAGGGCGGCATATGCCTTGTCCAAATCCGCCCGTGCCTCGTCTACTAATTGCCGTATTTTGTCGTCTTTGTGACGAGCCGATCGGCTTTGTACCGCGCTCTGGCGGTTTTTCGTGCGGGCTCGTGGGGTTGCCCTGACTCTTCGTCGGCTGTCGTTGTCCTGGCGTCTAGCATGGTGGTTCGTTCGAGCCCGGTGGAGCAAAGTGTGGTGGCCGAGGGAGCATTTACGGCAGCTGCTTGCGGAGTCGCACGCTCCGGTGGAGTGTGAAATTGCGAGGCAGTGCCGGTGGGTTTTTGCACACTGGTATCTCTCCTCGGGTTTCACGCTAAGAATGCCCGGCACTGTCTCAACACATTTCGTTGGCCACAGAGGCGACACTTTGGTCCCTCAGTTGTTCTGCGGGTCCTGCAAAGACAAGAAAAGAAAAATATTCGTATTTGCAGGCATGGGTGAGGGTAGCTTATATATCTCTTTCAGATTGCTAGGGGCATGAAACAGAGGGTACCAGAGGTAGGGTTGGCATTACTAGGCAGTTGTTAGCACGCACAATTTGGCAATATTACGGATTAATAGTCCATTTTGGGTTTTGAGTTCCACAACTCGAACATGGTTATCCGCTCCAGGGTGTAAAGTGATTACCCGTCCCAAACGCCATTCGTTCGGGGGTAGTAAATCATCCTTTACCACGAGTAAATCTCCAACTTAAATATTGCGTTGAGGTCATTACCATTTGTACCGCGTATGCAGCTCCTTGAGATACTCGCTCTTCTATCGTGTGCCGAATTGGTGGTGAAGCACTTTCAGTTTCTGCCATTTGTTGACCAAGGTGAGATGCTCTGCAGTTGGCTCCGGTAACGACAAGAGCGGCGCGCCACGTAGGAAATGCCCTGAGGCTAGGACTAGGGGATCCATTGGTTCTTCGGACATAGGGGAGAGCGGCCGGGAGTTGAGGACCGCCTCTGTGCGTACTAAGAGGGTAGTAAGCTCTTCGAAGGAGAACTTCTGGTTTCCTGCTACTTTCGTAAAGTGTATCTTGAAGCTTTTCACGGCCGCTTCCCATATACCACCCATGTGGGGAGCGTATGGTGGGATGAATTTCCATGAGAATCCGTGAGTTGCATACTTTTCGACGACGTCTGTAGCGACTTCCTTGAGGAATGTGGTGAATTCTCTTTGTAATCCGCGTTGTGCGCCGACGAACGTCTTTCCGTTGTCAGAATATATCTGGTGGGGTAGGCCACGGCGGCCAGTAAATCGGGCAAAGGCTGCGTTGAAGGCATTCGTGGTGAGATCAGAGCACACTTCTAAATGAACAGCCTTTGTGGAAAAACAGACGAACACACAAACGTAAGCTTTGACATACGAAGCTCGGAGAAGGGAGAAAGTTTTACCATAAATGGTCCAGCAATGTCGACTCCTGTTGTATGGAAGGGTAGGGAATATGTTGGCCTCTCGGGTGGCAAAGCTGCCATTATCTGCGTTTTCATATGCTGTTTGTAGATGGTGCAGGTTTTGCAGTGGAAGATGCGCTTTTTGACCTTTTGCTTCAAACGCGGAATGTAGTACTGTTGCTGTACCATTCGGATCATCAGCTGTTTGTCGGCGTGTAGCAGGTTCGAATGGAGGAAGTCCAACAGAAGAGAACAAAATCGAGAGTTTTCGGGTATGATAATTGGGTGCCGCTCGTTAAAGCTATAAGTGGCATATGCGAATCTTCCAGAAACTCGCATGATTCCTGACTCATCTAGCATGGGGTTAAATGTCAGAAGGGTGTTCTTTTGGGTAAAGGTCCTGACGTTTGAAGCAGCTCTATCGTATCTCCGTAATAATTTCTTTGAGTTTGAATGATGATTTTGATTTTGGCATCATTGAGCGTGGCTGGAACTTCTAGTTTTCTTGCTTTTCGGATAAACCGCAACATATAGGCCACGACTTTAAGCGCTCGAGAAAATGACGAAAACCGGTCGAGTATGTCTATATTTTCTTCCTGCAGGGTATGGAATACTTCCACATGTCGTTGTTCGGGGGGAGTTGGGTGGTGAGAAATATCCTTTCGCCACGAAGTTGATGGATTGATAAGCCAATTAGGTCCTTCCCACCATAATGGACATTGAACTAAATCCTGAGGCTTGCAGCCTCGAGTGCCCAAATCCGCTGGGTTATCCTTACTGGAAACGTGCCTCCAAGTGGCGTTGTCGACGTTCTTAAGAATTTCAGAGGTTCTGTTAGCGACATACGTTTTCCAGGTATGGGGTGGTTTTTCTAACCAGGCCAGTACGATGGCCGAATCGCACCAGAGAATGAGTTCGTGTGG
>NW_027137348.1:0-35999 GCF_040869045.1 Eurosta solidaginis | reverse complement strand
TTGGACATATATATTTTCGTAAATTTGCAGAACTTTTTTCTCCTTTTCAGGAACTCCAGAACTTTTTGAAAGCTACTCAGAACACCTATTTATTTATTTGATTTGAACTATTTCAAAAATTTGACTTTTGAAAAAAAGTGTGAATATTAATGCGTAAATTTGCTGAACTTCTTTATCCCCTTTACAGGAACTTCATAACTTTAAAAGCTATACAGTAAAAAATTTTTTTTTTGGTTTTGAACATTTTAAAAAAATTTGACTTTTGAAAAAATTTGAATATTGGTCCTACATTTCAAGAACTTTTTTCTCATTTTCAGGGACCCCAGAACTTTTTAAAAGCTACTCAAAAAACCAATTTTTTTTTATTTTGAACATTTTTTTTTTTAATTTGTCTTTTGTAAAAATGTGAATATTAGTCGTAAATTTGCAGAACTCTTTTTCTCCTTTTAAGGAACTGCAGAACTTTTTGAAAACTACTCAGAACACCAATTTTTTTTTGATTTTGAAAAATGTTTAAGAAATTTGACTTTTGAAAAAATGTGAATATTGGGCGTAAATTTTGCAGAACTTTTTTCCTTTTTAGGAACTCCAGAACTTTTTAAAAGCTACTCAGAACATCAATTTTTTTTGATTTTGAACATTTTTAAAAAATTTGACTTTTGGAAAAATGTGGATATTAGGCCTAAATTTGCAGAACTTTTTTTCTCATTTTCAGATACTCCAGAACTTTTTAAAAGCTAC
The DNA here is from genome assembly GCF_040869045.1 of Eurosta solidaginis. Taxonomy (NCBI): domain Eukaryota; kingdom Metazoa; phylum Arthropoda; class Insecta; order Diptera; family Tephritidae; genus Eurosta; species Eurosta solidaginis. Next base: position 35,258 of record NW_027137348.1, on the reverse strand, counting down.
TCAGAACACCATTTTAATACCTTTCATGAAAATGAAATGGTATATTAATTTCGTCACGAAAATCAAAATTGTAAGTCCTTAAAGGAAAATAGATATACCCACCATTAAGTATACCGAAATAATCAGGATGAAGAGCGGAGTTGATTTAGCCATGTCCGTCTCTCCTTCTGTCTGTTTGTATGCAAACTAATCCCTCAATTTTTGAGATATTTTTATAAAATTTGGTGAGCGAGTGTATTTGAGTGTCCGATTAGACATTTGTCGGAACCGGCCGGATCGGACCACTATAGCATATATCCTCCATACAACCGATTTTTCAGAAAAGAGGACTTTTCGTAATTACTGTCCTATTTTAAGAGCTAGAGGCTTCAAATTTCAACGAATACTTACGTATTTAGCATATACTGTTGTCTGAAAAAATCATAAAGATCGGTGGTATATATAGTATATATATGTGGGAATGGAGGTGGCAACGCCATTTGACGGCACTGCAAGAGAAGAGAAGAACGAAAACGAGAAGACTTGTGTTGCAAACGCCGAACGACGCAGGCGTGTATTTCATCAGCCGAATTGAACATTTTATACTTTTTCTTAAATTGCAATGTAATTCATTTAAATTAACTTCATAATACCTCAATTTCATTTAAACAATATACAATAAACTAGATTACAATTGTTCGCTTCTTAAAGAACAAATCCATAATCTTACATATGGGGGCTCAACCTCAGTGAAAAAAAGACGTGTCGAAACTTGTGTGACTGAGAAGTTTCTAGAAGTGAATTGTGCGATTGTGTAATAAACCCATAAAAGCCATAATGGCAATAAATGTGAGAAGCTTAGTAAAACTACACTTATTGAGTGAATATAATAAATTTGTAAGCGCAAATTAATGTGAATATATGCGAAAATAAGCATAAATACGTAAATACATACCTAAAAATACATACATACGACGCGTGAGGATATCTGTGAACATATAAGTGTATATATATACGTAAAGACAAACATACAGCACAAAATAACTATGTTGCGCTTAGTTGAGTTTGAGAAAATTCGCGAAATGTTGCGCATTAAAAAAAAAGCAAAAACATTGTATTGCTACACAAATATATATTCGAGAGCCACGGCGATACAAATAACCGAAAGCGGTTACGTGAATTCGACGGATTTTGTTTTGATAAAGGAGACGAAAAATATGACAAAAAAATAACACTCATAGCTGAAAATCTGTCAAGCAATGATTTGGTTATAATATCTAGTATGTTAAATTGGCAACATAACAACGACGATTTAGCTGCACACATATTTACGAATTTAAGAAAGGGTAATTTGTTAGTTCCGAATATGCACAAGTACAACTTTTTTCCAACCTTTGAGAAATATGTAGCTCTCAAATGGAAATCCAACTTTTGCAGCAATTGGAGATCAAATCGTTTTTCCAAAGTTGGTTTTCAAATTGAGTGCTCTTGGAGGTCAATTCGAGGTATTACTTAAAATTTGTTCAGATGGTAACGCGTTTATTCATTTATGTGTGTGGCAATGCTGGCCAATCATCTGTCAAAAGATTGGATAGAGTAGTGAAAAAAGTGAATTAATTGATATATTTCGGAGAAGTACCCAATTTTAATATTGTAAGTATTTAATTAATTTAATATACATATGTGCAAATATTAAAATGCATAGAAGCAAGAAAATTAGAAGTGAGGTAAGGCAGGTGGTGGCTTTGCTGTCGGAGCGCTCGCCAACAATTGAAAGTTTGCCAATGGAGCCTTCCACGTCAACTGCTGCATACAATCCTCCTTTGCGCAACTTTTCAAGTGAAGAAACTTCCTCGGGAAGCGATTCAGAAGAGATTGCGGATGATTTGCCCAACTTAAATGATGAAAGTGTTTCTATCAGAACCCGCTTATGGAAGCATATGTAGAGGGCGGCCCCCACTCCGTTGGAAGGACCAGGTGGAAAACGATTTAAACTCCCTTGGTGTGACCAATTGGCGCCGGTTGGCAGAGAGGAGGAGCAACTGGAACGGAAAAATGTACACTCCACCATGGAATTTACATAAAAATGCATTAAACGAACCTCCTTTTTTAGAACTTGTCGAATTCATATTTAGTTTTTTAGTATTATCACTCAGTAACGCGGAGGTTGAAAGAGTTTTTAGTGGCATGAAAATTCTGAAAACTAAATTAAGGAACAAACTAAAAATTAAAATGCTTAATGCGCTGCTTAATATTAGATGCTCGCTAAAGCGATTATCTAAATGTTGTAATGACTTTGAAATTACCGATGATCTCATATCTATGGTAAATAGCCAAACTTTATACCAGACTTAAGTTCTTCTGATTTTTCAGACGTGGAATATTTTATATAAATAATTAGTTTGTAATATTTTTTTTATGTATATACACATATGCAATCATTTAAAGTAATTCCATGTGCTAGTCCAAGAAAATGTGTAAACTAAAATATAAAAAAAATTGAATGAATTAACGAAAAAATTTCTGGCCTTTTTTTAGCTTCTTTTTTCTAAATTTAGCCTTTTCTAACCTTTTTTTTTGCCAATCTAGCTTATTTGTTTTAATAACACGTTTCATAACTTTCATTGTTTTTAGAATTTTAAAGAAATAACACTGCCAGTTGCACCCCGTTTAAACATAATCGCCACTGCTCCAGAAGCAGCTCCAGCGATGGCGAATCTCAGCATTCTACGTGCACAAATATCGAAGGAATTGCGTGCAAAGGCTAACGAATTTCTTTATTCACGCCGCAATGCTAATAATCTTGTCGACATCATTGATCATTTTAAGCTTGGTGTTGAACAAAAACAAACAATTGCCTCTGCACTGCTAATACTGGAAGTTGTATTTGTAGAATTGCTGAAGAGACGTGAAATGTGCTTTGATTGTGCGCAAGCAAAAAACCAAAGATAACAGTGCAGAAACGAAATATCGGCAGTGATTGCGACAACGTTTTGAAGAAGCGCTACAATTAATACTCAAATCTATAGAACATGAAAAAGCAACCGAAGCCACACAAGCGTAGGCTAAAAGTATGAAATTATTAGCAGCCGAAGGCAAATAGCCCTTAGATAAACCCAATGAGCTTTACCTGTTTCCTAAACAACGTCTGCGAAAGATACTGCAAAAATTATTGTTGTCAACAAAATCTCAAAGTGCGTTGCTGCAACGTTTCAAAGAGTATGCCGAATATTCGTATTTGGTTTTCTATAGTTGGAAATTATCAGTTTGTTTCACGTATCACTCTCGCCTACGAAATTTTTGCTTGTAATTACTTGGAGCTCATTAATGCATTACCTGTAACTAACGATTTGCACGAAGAACGAAAGTTACTGTGCGAAGCATAATCAACTTGTTAAAGGGATAGGCTTAGCAAAGTTTACCTTCCTTTTGATGTATGTGGCTGCTGCGGATGCGGAGGTGATGGCGATGATGTGGTGGTGATGATTATGGTGGTGGTAGCTGTATCACACGAGATATGCTGAAGGAATGTAGTAATCTCTATTTGGATTCTGAACACCCAACAAAACGTTTGAATCAAGGGATTGCGTGAGTACTTTACTTTTCTTTGATTCGGCACAGGTTAAAAACTTTTAATAAGAGAGAGTGAGGGTTTTTTTTTGGTTTATCAAATTATATTTTTTCACTGATTTAATTGGGTGCAAACACGATTTGTAAAAAGAATTCGAATGAATAAAAAGATCAAAAAGTCAAAAAATAATAATAAATGTATGTATGTATGTACATAGTCCCATCTGTCAATCCATTGTTGGGGTTGCCAGAGAGGTGAAATACGCTTGCGTGTTAGCGTACAATCCTATGAGTACGTGACTCATACATGAGTACAGCTCATAAAACCAATTCAAATCCTTAAATTTAATATAGACTATGTACGTAATATAGGATATACGTATTTGTACGTGCAAATAGTTCAGTATGCGTACTTATACGTAAAAGGTACATATGTAAATAAATTCAATAGTTCAATTAAATTCAAGATAAATTCATTTAAATTCATTTTGTTGGAAAGAAAAAATATGGTTAACTGCGGACGACTGCGGCAGTCGCTCAGCCATCGTCCCCGCCCTAGGCGCGTTCAGCGGCTAGAGCCTCCTGTAGCTCCTTAAGGGTCCGCAATGCATCTCGCACGAGGATTTGGGACACTTTTCCTCTAGCGTTGGCGGTCTGCAGCCCTTATGCGGTGCATCGAATGGTGCTTCGTGCGATGCTGGGTGCTGCTGAGGGAATGTTGTTTCCCGGATGAGAACGGGGTTGCCCGGTGGCGGCAGGGGGTGCCGTTACGGCGGATCTGCCAGGCCGGGGTGCCTGGATGGCGCTCTGGGCGCTTGGGGTAGCGTCCCGCCGATGGAGTAGGGAGTGATGTCGCGTTCCACAGATCCGGCATCTGTCGTACGAGCTGCACTCGCTGGTGATGTGAGATAATGCCAAGCAATTCAGGCAAAACTTATGGGCTCGTGCAAGCATCCATCTCTGGGGTGGTTTCATTTTTTTGAATATGACGCAGTTCCGAAGAGCGTGCTGACGGGTGCATATGCGGCACCGTCGGTAATCCGTTATTAGTGTCGAGCTGCGTGATTCATTGGCGCGGTTGGGAGCAACGATCTCCGACCGCACTGGTCTTCGTGACGACGACTGATTTGCACGATCCATAGCGATCTGTAATTACAGTTGTAAAAGTATTTTAGTGGAGAGAAATACTGATACAGGGGATTTCAGCTGGCATTATGTTGCAAAATACGACATATTAGTGACGGTGATGTGGTAAGAGTGGACAGAGGTGGTTTGAGAGTAGCTACGAATTCTCCGGAGTTGCCCGAGAGGGTGGGCTTTCAGTCTGAGGGAGGAAACAGAGCTTGACAAGTGGTCGTGTGAGGGTGCCGGTTTGAGTACGAACGTCAACAACACGCATATGGCCGTCAGGACCTGGGTGTATTTTTTCAATACGTCCAAGGCGCCATTCAGTCGGGGGAAGTGAATCGTCGTGAATACAGACACACTCACCGACCTTGGGTTCGGGTTGTGGATTTTTCCACTTCTGCTTTTTCTGGAGATCCTTTAGGTAGTCTTCCTTCCACCTTTTGCTGAATTGATGATGTAAGCTTCTTACCCTGTCCCATCGGTTTATAAGAGATAAATCCGCGTGATGCACTTCAGGGATAGCGAGGAGGGGACTACGCGGGGGTCAGCGCGGTAAATTCTGTGGGATCTTGGGATAAAGGTGAGATAGGACGAGAGTTTAATACGGCTTCAATTCTTACCAAGAGGGTGGTAAATTCTTCAAATGTGAACTTGTGGGCTCCTGCAGTCCGCTTGAAGTGCAGTTTGAAACTCTTCACTGCAGACTCCCACAAGCCGCCCATGTGGGAAGCTCCGGGCGGAATGAATTTCCAATTAATGCCCTGGGGAGAGTATTTTGCGATTACTTCTTGAGAGGCAGTTTTCATGAAGTCAACGAACTCCTTTTCTGTCGCTCTTTTAGCTCCAATAAACGTCTTGCCGTTGTCACTCATCATTGTGGCAGGATATCCACGACGTCCGACGAAGCGAGCGAATGCTGCGAGAAAGGCATTTGTTGTTACGTCCGAGCACAGCTCAAGGTGGACAGCTTTTGTCACAAAACAGACAAAAACGGCCACGTAGCCTTTCAGTAAGGTGTGAGACCTTAGCAAGGAGGCTTTTATTTGAAAAGGCCCCGCAAAGTCGACACCGGTAGTGGTGAAAGGCGGAGCATATGTGCATCGTTCCGGGGGCAAAGCCGCCATGATTTGCGATCGCATTTGCTGCTTGTGGAGGGTACAAGTTTTGCACTAATGGATGCATCTCTTTACGAGGGGTTTTAGGCGTGGAATATAGAGATCCTGCCTGAGGCATTGCTGCATTAGACGTATTTCGGCGTGGAGGAGAAGTTCGTGGAGGTACTGTATATAGAGGACAGCGAATCTAGATTTCTCCGATATAATAACGGGTTGTTTTTCATTGTAAGTCAACGTCGAATGAACTAGTCTACCATGAACCCTGAGGAGCCCGTTTTCATCGAGGTATGGGTTGAGGGTTAGTAGAGAGCTTCTTTGATCAAAGGGTTTTGCATTTTCCAAGCATGCTCTTTCGCGAGGAAAATATCGGGTTTGCGTTAACGTCACAAGTTCGTGAAGAACTGAGTTGTGCCGATCTTGACATTGATTGCAAGTTTGAGTACTGGAACAGTCTTTCAATATGTGTGACTGAGAGAGACAATTGAAACACATATTGTTTTCTCTCACAAACCTTCTGCGATCAGAGGTCGACAGCTTCTTAAATTTGAAGCAACATATAAGGGGGTGAGATGATGTTTTACACATAGCGCACTTGTAAATTGTTCGCTGTTCTGTCATATGAGACTGGGTGTGGGAGGTCGATCTATTTTGAAAGGGATGCGACTGCTGGGGTTTAAATGATGGCCTAGCTTGTGGGGTGGCTTTAAATTTATTTGGTCGCCATTGATCGACTCGCTCTACGACTTCATATCGAGTTTTGAGGAACTGGTCCATTTGGGACCAGTTAGGAAGTTCTCTTCTTGAAGTCAGAGACTGCTCCCATAACGTGACTGTATTTTCAGGGAGTTTAGAGGTAACCAGATAAATAAGTATGGGTCCCAGTTATCTGTGGAGACTTGTTGCGTGGCGAGAATTTGAAGGCAATTATTTACCGACGATTGCAACCTTTGAATGTCTTCACTGTTTTCCGTATTATCATTAGGGCCCGTATTTGATTATCTACGAGAACACGTCTGTTCTCGTATCGGGCCTTTAGGGCTTCCCACGCTAAGGCAAAGTTGTCGTCAGTCAAGGGAAATTGGTTGACTATTTGAGCTGCCTTTCCTTGGGTTTTGTATCTGAGGTGATACAATTTTTGCGCTTGGGAGAGTTTGGGATGGTTAATATAAACGGCTGGGAACATGTCACGAAATGAGGGCCATTTTTCATAACCACCATAAAATATTTCGGTATCGCAGGGAGGGATTTTTAGCGAAATACCGGAGTTGTCAGATGGAGCTGATGTGACGGTGGGGGGAGCGGGGGCATTTGCTTGTTTAAGCAAGTGAAGCTGGTCTTCGATCTGGGCTTTTGTGTCTTCGTATACTATGAGGCAGGACCTGTATATGCTATTAGCAGATGTTGGAAAATCTTCGGGCAGGTCCTGATCTGGGGTTTCGACAATCTTATCGAAGACGGTTTGAACTCTATTCCAAAATTTGTCTATGTTTGAGTTTTTTACTTGTCGTGTTGTCTTGGAGCGACGTCGACCTAAACCGAGCACAATATTCCAAAAAATTGTCCGTTTCGGATGTAAATTTTTTGGGGGCAGACGAGATTTTAAATTTTTTAACTCCTTGAGTTTTGGAGCCACCTTTTTTGGTTTCATCGTCACTCATTTTTGAGCTTTGTTTTATGTCGCTTAGAGTTGAGAATTAATAAAATTTAACTAAGAGAGAAAAAACTTTTTTTTTTTTGAATAGAGAGTATTTATTTGCTTTTAACTATGTGTGAGGGAGTTACGTTTATATTCACGTTAAATAGCAAGAGAATAATTTTCAAAACCAAAAAAAGTTTTTTAGTTAAATTTATTTGAGGGGTTTGAGTATGTGTAAAACCTAATAGAGAGAGGGGACAAATTTCCGAAGTAAAGAGGTTTTAATTAATTTGAAATTTGAGGGTATGACGAGACAAAATTGACCACTGTGCCGCGGTGCACTGTATTTAATATGTATATGTGCGTGAGGGTTAAATATACGTGGGAAAAATACAAATATATATATATGTAATTATGAGTAATTATTTTTTAAGATTTTCACTATCGATATTTTTGTGGACTGTATAAAATTTTTTTTTTTTTTTTTTGTATAAATGGGGATACAGAGTGAAATACTAAATTACTCGGGAAAATTGTTTAGCTTTACACAAGAGAGATATATTTTTTAAACGCTAGTGTACGCACTGAACCACTCTTGTACCACTGTATGAGATTTTGTTTCACCGCTTATGTCGCTTTCTTTCTTTTGTTTATCCGTATGTATGTATACGCAAGTATGGAGATTTACAAATATTTTTTGCGTTTTATATTAATTTAAATTGGGAAAAATCAGAAGTTAGCAGAGGTTTTGCAATATATTTAATTAACGAAAAGAGATATTTTAATTTAAAATGAGGAAATTTTAAATTATTAAGAGATTTGTCGCATTAAAATATAAGGGGTGCTTTTAGCAAGTGTGCCTACTGTAGCTAACTACTGAGTTTTTCTTATTTTGCTTTGCCCATATACCGTACTGAGTTTTGCAATATGGGGTTATTGCTATATGTATATATATATATATATATATATATATATATATATGTACGAAATGGTATGTGCAAATTTAGTGGGAACTTGAGAAAATTTGGCGGGAAATGAGGATTATTGGCGGGAAATTGTAATCCTCGAAAATGAAAATTGCCTTGATTTTTCTCGTTTATGTGTATTTTTTCCGTGATTGGGTTGTATTATATCTCATTTAATACTCACGGTTTACGAAAAGGGCGAAGGTACTTGCGTTTTTTATTGCGCTGGTTTCCTTAGTGGCGTCGAAGGACCACTGTTAAAGGGATAGGCTTAGCAAATTTTACCTTCCTTTTGGTGTATGTGGCTGCTGCGGATGCGGAGTTGATGGCGGTGGTGATGATTATGGTGGTGGTAGCGGTGGCACGAGATCCTTTGGTGGACACTGTATCACACGAGATATGCTGAAGGAATGTAGTAATCTCTATTTGGATTCTGAACACCCAACAAAACGTTTGAATCAAAGGATTGCGTGAGTACTTTGCTTTTCTTTGATTCGGCACAGGTTAAAAACTTTTAATAAGAGAGAGTGAGGGTTTTTTTTGGTTTATCAAATTATATTTTTTCACTGATTTAATTGGGTGCACACACGATTTGTATAAAGAATTCGAATGAACAAAAGATCAAAAAGTCAAAAAACAATAATAAATGTATGTATGTATGTACATAGTCCCATCTGTCAATCCATTGTTGGGGTTGCCAGAGAGGTGAAATACGCTTGCGTGTTAGCGTACAATCCTATGAGTACGTGACTCATACATGAGTACAGCTCATAAAAATAATTCAAATGCTTAAATTTAATATAGACTATGTACGTAATATAGGATATACGTATTTGTACGTGCAAATAATTCAGTATGCGTACTTATACGTAAAAGGTACATATGTAAATAAATTCAATAGTTCAATTAAATTCAAGATAAATACATTTAAATTCATTTTGTTGGAAAGAAAAAATATGGTTGACTGCGGACGACTGCGGCAGTCGCTCAGCCACAACTGTGGAAGAAGATTCCACACAACGTGAATGCTTTGATTATGCACAAACACGTAAATGTATTAATAAAGTATGTCTTTGTTTGATGCAATGGACGGATGGTATAAGCGAGTCTGTGCACAGACAAATGCTTATCATACTACCAGAGCGTGTTTTACCGCATTTAGAAAAACCAATATTGCTTACAGATTTCCCCATGGACTCACTCGATTGTGGTGGCCCTGTTAGTTTACTTGCGCTGCAAGGTATTTTTGCACTCATACAAAGACATAATATTACATATCCCAACATATATGAAAAGCTATATTCAATGTTCGAAGCAGAAATTTTTCATACAAAATTTAAAGCGCGCCTATTCTACTGGCCGATATTTTTCTAAGTTCTACCCATCTACCCGAGAACTTGGTGGTACCATTTGTTAAACGTTTAGCACGTCTCAGCTTAATTGCACCCCCACAGGATGCTATTATAATTTTACATTTTACTGGCAATTTAATACTACGTCATTCGGGCTTGAAGAGGTTAATTTGTGCGCAAGCGCCCATAGAAGTTTCTCTTGATCCTTTCATAATGGAGGAACGCGAACCTACAAAATCCAATGCACTAGAAAGCTCTCTATGGGAGGTGATGTCATTACAAAAGCACGCTATACCTGCTGTGGCGTCTGCGGCACGTTTCATTTCACAACTTCTTCCCGCAACTGAATGGGATTTATCTTCTGTACTTGAAGTGAAGAAGGATGATATTTTCGATCGAGAGATTTCCAAAAAGAGCAAACAATATGCTTTAACCTTTGAGCGGCCGCAGTCTCTATATTTAGCTCATGGTGATAAAGTGAAACAGCGAGTAGAGGATGTGGTGTCGAAAGAAGTTCCGTCTATTGCCCTGAACTCATAATTCTGTCTAGGTACGAGTATGTATTTTTTTTTTTTTTATAGTATGAATTTTTAAATTTGTTCTAATTATTTCAAACTTTACCTTTGTTTTCGTAGGAGGTATTAAGCTTCCACACGGAATATGACTTGACCATGAAACAAGGTGAAATATTGCTCATCAATGATGTCATACAAAAGCACATGACTGGCGGTGGTAAATTGGGCCAATTCAAGAGGATTGGGACTTCTTACAACTTCACGTTGCACTGTACTTTCATAGCGCTGTGAGCTTTTAAAATGCGGTGCTCATTTCGGTATTAGATCGGTGAGTGTTTTTTTAATGTTTGTATATGTAACAGTAAATTGAAAACCATTGGGAATACATACAAGTGAAAAATCTTCCTATCCCTCCATTGCCATAAATTGAAGTGCCATAAATTGAACATTTATGTTTTAACTCAGCCTTTCTTTTAAATGTGTATACAGAAAATCAGACTACATATTAACATTCATTTTTAAAAATCACGTTAATTGATTAATTATGCAAACTTGTTAAAATATGTAACTAATGCAATATACCAGTCGTCTACAAAATGGTTGAAAAGGACTATTGAGCAAATGATCTAAGTACTCGAACAGCAATTGAAGAGGTGATCGAGGCTGTTTACTGTTGTGAACGTTTTTATCAAACATTCGCCACTTGTATGTAATCACAATGTTGAAAACCCTCACACCAGAAAAAAGGATGGTGATTTCGGATATTAGTTTCTCCTGTAAATAAAGGAAACCGCATGCGCCATTAATTGGGTATTTTTAGAATTGCATCCCAGTTTGATATGTCAATCTTGTGACATGGAAGCGCTGAGATACAATTGTTTATTTCTCGTTGCAGTTTTTTAATGGAGCTACCGCATTCACTCTCAACTGCTTTTAAACTAAAAAGAATTTTTAATTGGGCATTGACCAAGATACGTTTGTTTTCGTATCGGTCACATAAATTTTTCCACGCTGTATCGAAACCGTCTGTCGTTAAGGAACACCGTTCCACTATTTCTTTGGCCTCCCCTTGGGTTTTTCGTCTTAAGTAGTATAGTTTTTGTACTGCATGGAGTTTACTATTATTAATATACTAGCAGACCCGGCAGACGTTGTTCTGCCCTAAATTCGGCCTATCTGCATACATTTTAATAAGCTTTTTCCGTCTAACTCTGCTCTACCCCTCTACACTTTTTCCTAATCTCTTTATTCACTCCTCCTTCCGTCTTTTTCACTTCATCTCCATCTTCGTCTCATTCTATCTCTTTCTCAGTCTCCTTCTCTCTTTTCTCTTCTCTCAAGTTTTCTCCTTCTTCTCCATCTCTTATTGCCAGTCCCAGAGGGTGGTATGTATTTTGTTCCAGTCCCATTCCGAGTCTCAGCCCCATTCCCACTCCGAGTCTCAGTCTCAGTCCCAGTCCTAGTCCTAATCCCAGTCCCAGTCCGTCTCTATTATACTTCACGGCAAAAAGCATCGTAAATACTAATATAGACAAATTTATTTACGAAATTTCAGGCAAATCGAATAGGACGTATGCAAATAAGTATGTGGGTATTATTAATTCATGTCGTTTTTCGGCTTCGCATGCAAATTTATCAGTTTTGCCAGGTTGATGCGACTAAATCGAATATCACAATGAATTTCAGAGCTCTCACCAACAGCTTTCATTTGATATCCATAATACACACTCATTCTAGCGGTATCTGGGTCCATGTTTTTGCCTATATTTCGAGACCCTAGTCACTCAGCGGTGTAACACTTACTCTGTATTATAGCACACATCAACAGCATCAATGTGATACCCATAATATAAAAACACATTCTAAGTGCATCCGGGTCCATGTTTTGGCTTATATCTCGAGACTGTAGTCACCCAGCGGTGTAAAACTTACTCTGTACTAAAGCATACATCAACAGCTTCAATTTCATACCCATAATGTAAAAACACATTCTAGTGGTACCCGGGTCCACGCTTTGGGCTACATCTCGAGACTCTAGCCTTCCAGTTGTATGAAAATTATCCTGTACTATAGCACTCATCAGCAGCTTTCATTTGATATCCATATTGTATAAACACATTCTAGGGGTACCCGGGTCCACGTTTTGGGCTATATCTCGAGACCCTAGCCTCCCAGTTGTATGAAAATTATCCTGTACTATAGCACTCATCAACAGCTTTCATTTGACATCCATGTTGTATAAACACATTCTAGGGGTACCCGGGTCCACGTTTTGGGCTATATCTCGAGACCCTAGTCACCCAGGGATGTGATAATTATTCTGTACTATAGTACTCATCAACAGCTTTCATTTGATATCCATATTGTATGAACACATTCTAGGGGTACCCCGGTCCACGTTTTGATCTCAAGACCCTAGACACGTAGCGAAAAAAAGGTAGACGTTGGCCGATTCTCAGACCTACCCAATATGCTCACAAAATTTCATGAGAATCGGTTCAGCCGTTTCGGAGGAGTTCAGCCTCTAAAACCGTGACAGAAGAATTTTATATATTAGATATGGCAGTGAACATGTCTCTAAAGGACGGCCACGAAATATAGTCGAAGGACCATGAACAAATGCGCGGTGACAACGGCGCGCACCCGCGTATTTGTTATAGATTGCTTGAGTCGAAAAAAAGGAAGAAAATAAGAACACCAAAAGGTTTCGTGTTAATAAAAAAAGGAATTCACAGTGTGTTTTTATTTATATAAATACAACAAGTGTTAAGAAATGGTTTAACAAATGCTGTGGAAAATGGCATATATGTAATAATAATTTTGAAAATTTGCACTTACGTGAACGTCAGATTACGTGTACCTTTGCTGGCTGCTGGATTCAAAGAGATCGAGCCTCTTTGCCACATGAGCCGATGAACCCACGATACAGCTCCTTCGTTGGGTTTCCCGGCAACAAATTTGCTGTACCGCGGGCTCACAACGGTAAAAATCTAGGATACATACGTACTTACCACTCACACATGCCCGTGTGTATTAGTGATCACAAGCATATGTGGGTGGTAGTAAAGAAGGAAAATAACTAAAGAAAATTATGTTACGAGGGGGGGGGAGATATATTTAGGCCTGTGGCCTAAACAAACGTATACTACCTTTTATGTCATCAACACATTTGCCTCCAGGAACATACAAAAAAAACTTACAAATTCATATTTTCAAATCGATAATAATTCAACGTTTATTAAACATAATAATTAATTGCCACACTACAATCAAAAATTCAATCCTTAATCTTATTTGGAAAGATGTTTAGGATTAACCTTAATTTTTAATATTCATTACGAAAATATACACACTATTTAGCACAACCCTAACATTACACGCTTATTAGCTTATATATACAGGTGTTATACTAAAGGACAGATAGAAACTCTGGTTATAATTTTACTATCTTTCAGGTGGCTAGACATACCAGGCTATCATAAAAAACACTAGCTTACACTTTTTATACTCAGTTGAGCAGAGCTCACAGAGTATATTAACTTTGATTGGATAACGGTTGGTTGTACAGGTATAAAGTAATCGAGATAGATATAGACTTCCATATATCAAAATCATCAGTATCGAAAAAAAATTCGATTGAGCCATGTCCGTCCGTCCGTCCGTTAACACCATAACTTGAGTAAATTTTGAGGTATCTTGATGAAATTTGGTATGTAGGTTCCTGGGCACTCATCCCAGATCGCTATTTAAAATGAACGACATCGGACAATAACCACGCCCACTTTTTCGATATCAAAAATTTCGAAAAATCGAAAAAGTGCGATAATTCATTACCAAGTACGGATTAAGCGATGAAACTTGGTAGGTGAGTTGAACTTATGACGCAGAATAGAAAACTAGTAAAATTTTGGACAATAGGCGTGGCACCGCACACTTTTAAAAGAAGGTAATATAGAAGTTTTGCAAGCTGTAATTTGGCAGTCGTTGAAGATATCATGATGAAATTTGGCAGGAACGTTACTCTTATTACTATATGTCTGCTTAATAAAAATTAGCAAAATCGGAGAACTACCACGCCCACTTTTTGAAAAAAAAATTTTTTTAATTTAAATTTTAAAAGAAAAGTTAATATCTTTACAGTATATAAGTAAATTATGTCAACATTCAACTCCAGTAAGGATATGTTGCAACAAAATACAAAAATAACAGAAAATTTTAAAATGGGCGTGGCTTCGCCCTTTTCCATTTAATTTGTCTAGGATAGTTTTAATGCCATAAGTCGAACAAAATTTGGTAGAGGCTTAGATTCTAGGACGATAACTGTTTTCTGTAAAAAAGGGCGAAATCGGTTGAAGCAACGCCCAGTTTTTATACACAGTCGACCGTCTGTCCTTCCGCTCGGCCGTTAACACGATAACTTGAGCAAAAATCGATATATCTTTACTAAACTCAGTTCACGTACTTATCTGAACTCACTTTGTATTGGTGTAAAAAATGGCCGAAATCCGACTATGACTACGCCCACTTTTTCGATATCGAAAATTACGAAAAATGAAAAAACTGCCATAATTATATACCAAATACGAAAAAAGGGATGAAGCATGATAATTGTATTGGTCTATTGACGTAAAATATAACTTTAGAAAAAAACTTGTTAAATGGGTGTGATACCTACATTATTAAGTAGAAGAAAATGAAAAAGTTTTGCAGGGCGAAATCAAAAGCACTTGGAATCTTGGAAGGAATACTGTTCGTGGTATTACATATATAAATAAATTAGCGGTACCCGACAGATGATGTTCTGGATCACCCTGGTCCACATTTTGGTCGATATCTCGAAAAGGCATCCACCTATAGAACTAAGGCCCACACCCTTTTAATATAATCATTAACACCTTTCATTTGATACCCATATCGTACAAACAAATTCTAGAGTCACTCCTGGTCCACCTTTATGGCTATATCTTGAAAAGGCGTCCACCTATAGAACTAAGGCCCACTCCCTTTTAAAATACTCATTAACACCTTTCATTTGATTCCCATATTGTACAAACAAATTCTAGAGTCACCCCTGGTCCACCTTTATGGCGATATCTCGAAAAGGCGTCCACCTATAGAACTAAGGCCCACGCCCTTTTAAAATACTCATTAACACCTTTCATTTGATACCCGTATTGTACAAATGCATTTTAGGGTCACCCCTGGTACACCTATAGAACTAAGGCCCACGCCCTTTTAAAATACTCATTAACACCTTTCATTTGATACCCATATTGTACAAACGCATTCTAGAGTCAACCCTGGTCCACTTTTATAACGATATAACTAAAGGTCGTCCACCTATAGAACTAAGGCCCACTCCCTTTTAAAATACTCATTAACACCTTTCATTTGATACCCATATAGTACAAACAAATTCTAGAGTCACCCCTGGTCCACCTTTATGGCGATATCTCGAAAAGGCGTCCACATATAGAACTAAGGCCAACGCCCTCTTAAAATACTTATCATCACCTTTCATTTGATACTCATATCGTACAAACAAAATCTAGAGTCACCCCTGGTCCACCTTTATGGCGATATTTCGAAAAGGCGTCCACCTATAGAACTTGGGCCCACTCCCTTTTAAAATTATCATTAACACATTTCATTTGATACCCATATCGTACAAACAAATTCTAGAGTCAGGCCTGGTCCACCTTTATGGCGATATCCCCAAATGGCGTCCATCTATAGAACTATGGCCCACTTCCTATTAAAATACTCTTTAATACCTTCCATTTGATACACATGTCATAAAAACACATTCCAGGGTTACCCTAGGTTCTTTTTACAACATGGTGATTTTGCCTTACTTTGTCTCCACAGCTCTCAACTGAGTATGTAATGTTCGGTTACACCCGAACTTAGCCTTCCTTACTTGTTACTTATATTTAGGGTTTATATTTATGCAACATTGCTTGTTTGTTTCTATTTTTCCCTTCTTCTGTTTCTTTAAACTACAACTAGGAAATGTCTATAGGTAAGTGCGTAAATGTGTATGTGCATGGACTAAGATCACCTGGGGGCATTTCATAACAAGTGTTATTTCTAACAATTAAAATAAATTTTATTTTTTTTCTTAAGGTTTATAACTTCAATGTGGATTCAAAATTTCGGACCGAAACCATAATTGAATAGATAACGTTTCCATTCTCTGACCTAATAAATTAATTTAAATAAATTAACATAGTTTTCAAAAACTATTAACAACATGAATAACATAACATGTACGTTAGAACATTCAATATTCAAATAAATTCATATAATTAAAATATAGCAGATCAATTGACAAAAACATTATCGACGATCGGTAGTTTACTGAAAATACCCGGGCGTCATAAAAATTAATAGCTGACGTTATTTTCTTATATTGTTGGGTAAATGTTTTTTTGTTTTTCTTTAACTTACATTTGGAAAAAATTCATATTTATGTGCATAAGTGTGTATGTAGGTAGGTAGACTAATAGGAAGAGGGCAGTTCCATGAAAAACGGGTTTTCAAAAATCTTTTAAACTTGTATAATTTCAACGCGTATCGAACATTTTTGAACAAAAACGTACTATATAACAATTTATCAATATTATATATTGTTACGAGGTATATTTAAATTTACCCGGTTTGAAAAAAAAAACATAGTATATAAAAAAACTTACGGACGGAAAATCATATGAGAAAAAGGTAATCTATAATCATATGGCAAAATTACATATATTTACTAGAGTGAAATGACTGGAATACCAGGGCCTCATAAGCCAACAACAAACTACACTCGGCAAAGAGTTTTTGTTGACCTCTTTGATGAGGTTGTTTAGTTACGCCTGTACTGTCTACAACAGAACCATTAGCTGTTGGCTTGCTGGGCACTGCCGAAAACGGAACAATGCTAGCAGCGCAGTCCAGTTAATATAATATGACAAACTCCGCTCCAAATTAATACATTTTACATATGTACATACATACATACATTGTAAATTGCTCTGCGAAGCAATGAGAAGTCAAATTCATTTTAGATACATACTAGCATATACATAAGTTCATATACACAAATTCATCCAAATTAATCTCATTTATTGCTTTTGCCTTTGCTGAAGGCTCTCATTAATTGCGCCTAACATTTACATTTTTACTCCTTGTTCAATCGCTAATCAGAGTGCACGGGCTAAATCGAACGCGGCTATATTTCAAATCGCATTAATAAATTTATTACTTTACTTTGGAAATTTGCATTTTTATTTCGTCAAATTAAAATAGACATCGAAAAAGCTCGTTGGCTACACATTTTTTGGTGCCCCGGCGTGACCTTTATTGTTAAATTCAGGACAATATCGAACGTCTTGGTAAATATATTTTTTAATATCGATTTTGGTGATATAAAACTAACGGAGATTCGCATCTATATATATATTCCGGCTTGGGTACATAAATTTCGCTGGTGGTGCATATTTTTCAAGCAATTAAAAGCCGTACAAAATCTCGTGATTGCTTTTCATCAGGGTGCTTACCGCAATATCTTTAATTTTATAGCGGAAATAAAGTTTTTTCGTGAACCTTTTATACAACAAAATTCTTATTTTTAATTGGTAAGGTACACTGCTACCACGGTAGAAGATTTATCTGCAGAAAATAAAGTGACCTTTTATAAGGGTAAAGCACAGTTGTTTTATGTGCAAGTGCAAACAATTGAAAATGCCATTGAAGGTGAAAAAATTTGTTTAATCAACGAAACTGAATTGAATGTGCGATTGGAACGTCTTGATCACATTAGCACTTCGTTTTGTTCAGCGCATGACATACTCGAGGTACTTGATTTTAATGAAATCGGTGGGGAGCTGCGATCAAACTTCGATGAGTTAGTCATCTCACTCAGGTCTCGTATTCAGCATGAGATTCGAAAACGTTCATCTCAAATGCCACCTTGTTCAACTATGCGCCATGACCAAACATATGAAGGACAAACTATTATAATGCAAAGTCCGCCACGTTTACCTGAGCTGAATTTGTCTGTTTTCACCGGAAACTACACTGAATACACCGACTTTATCTCCATGTTTACTACTATAATTGGGAAGGATCCTGATCTCACGGATGTCGAAAAGATGCAGCATTTGCGAACAACGCTGAAAGGGGCAGCATTAGACACCATCCGTTCGTTAGAGATCAGTGGTTCAAATTATAGTGTTGCTTTAGAACTACTTTAAAAACGTTTTAAAAATAAGCGTCTTATTTTCCATAATTATTAGGCACATTACTGAGATTCTGGGGGTTAAGAGGGTCTTCGGCAGCTAAATTGCGTGAGCTATCTGACAAGGTTAACGCCAAATTAAGAGCACTGCTAACAATTGACAATTCAGAACAAATAGCGGCATGCATTGTCACACATATTCATCTTCAAAAGGTGGACAGTGCTTTGTACACAATAAAAATTAAACAAAAATACATAGCTGATCATGCATTAAGTCTATTTCTTTTCTTTTCTTTGCTTTCCTTTCTTTTCCATTCAATTCTTTTATTTTCCTTTCCTTTGTTTTCTTTTCTTTCCTTTCCTTTCCTGTGGTTGAATTTCAAACACTGGGCGAACTCTAGATAAAAAATTTGTGTTGAGTGTTAGTTTTGTGTTTATTATTAGAAAACAGTATATTAATATGTATACTAGTTTTAAATAGTTATCATTAAAAAAATCTTAAGAAATGACGAGAGAAAAAAGCACGTCGAAACGCGTCGGGAAAAATAACAACAACTGTGTTATAATTTTTGACCCTATGTGCACAACCCAGCAAATGCAAATATCAAAAATTGGTCCATCTATAAATATAAAACATGTGATATTTTCATTGAAAAAAAAAAAAATGACATGTCACATAATATTAACTTACACTTTTTGAATTAGCTGAGTCCTCTGCTCCTTTATTTAAACCGAACGGAATCTGAAAAAAAAAAGAAAATAATTATTAGTTTTTCCTATGTTTATTGGAAAAGGAACGAAGCAAAGGAAAAAAGAAAAAAAAAGAATGGTGGGAAAACAAACGGAAAGATATACATAGTATATAAGTCCAAAAATTTTTAAAGAATTGATAAATCAGCTTACACAAAGGAAAAAAAATAAATATAAATCGATTTTTTCGGTTTTGAAGAATCGCACAGACGAAATTTACTAAGAACCCACAGCAAAATTGTGAAAAAAATCTGCGAAAAAAATTTGCGCGCAGCTTTTGATCATGTCGGTCACAAAATCCACTAAAGAAAAAAAGCAACAGAAAGACGAGAAGACAAAAAAGAAAAGGGAAGAAACTGGCAATTAAAAGCTATCTACAACGTTATTTGACACTATAATAGTAGAAATGGAGAGACAAAAAAAAATAAAAAAAACGCAGAGTAAAGAAGATAGAGGTAGGGTAAAGAACAGAAGTCAAACAAAAGAATAGAAAAGAAAAAAAAGAAAGGAAAAGAAAAGAAAATAAAAGAAAAGAAAAGAAGAGAAAAGAAAAAAATTAAGGAAGTCTAAGTTCGGGTGAAACTGAATATTACATACCCAGTTGTACACTTGAAATACTGTTGTTGTTTGTTTTGGGTGCTTAATAGTGTTACTAGTGTAGCGAATGAAATGTTCTATACGTTCATTTATACGCTATTATTCTTACCGTTCACGATGTCCATTTAAGAGGAAAATAGTTGTTATTTTAGAGTATTTTAGTAATTTTAATAGATATTTAGATTTTATTAATTTAAAGAGTAAAGTTTTCCAAGAATTCGATGTTAACCGGTCGCGTACTCGTTTTCTACTCGTCAATATAATATCTTCGATTCGACTTTTTCAAACTAAGTTGGTAGCGCCGTATTATTTTTCAGACTTGTAATTGTGTATGCAACAGTATTTCAGAGTATATATTTTATGCATATTTGGCTTGATAGTAGTTGTATTTTTCTTAACGTGACAGCTCGGCTTATCTTGCTCCAAATCGTCCTTGGTTTCGTCGTGGGATTCGACTTCGAGGCTTTTACGACACCAAGGCTCCATTTTTACGGAAGCGTATACTGAGCGGAAATTTTTATTTGTTATTTGGTACCCAGGAATATCTTCTAGCAAGTAGCGGTCGTTTTCCAGAACTTTGCGGACAATGTATGGCCCACGATATTTGGGTTCGAGCTTTTTGGACTCGCCTGTAGAAGATGGTTCATTTTCGATAACAACAAGATCCTCCTCGACGTAAATCTTTGGAATTTTGTGACGCTTATCGAATTGATCTTTCCATATTTCGCGTTAGGAGAATAAATTTACTTCAGCTTAGTTACGTTTTTCCGCGGCGTTTAACTCATGTGGTTCTTCACTTATATCATCATGCACGGCTGCAAGGAATTGATTAGTTACACAGTCGTGAAGTTGAAAATCGAAGAGCTTAAGCCCGTTGTAGCATTTTTAATAGAATTAATTGACCATTGCAGATCTTTTGTAACCTACCCCCGAAGAGAAGGGGTATATAATGTTTGTATCTGTGCGTGATTCCCCGTATATGTACGCATACACATTGAAGAGGCACGTTACCATTGGATGGAATTCTGGTAACCACACCGTCAGTTGAGAGGTCACGGCGGGGGAGTCCTCTTGACCGTAGCTCTTTCGGGATGGGGTGGGTTTTTGCCATGTCTAACTGACATTACATAAAGTTAAATTTTTGGACACCAAACCAGAAGTTAAATACCATCCCTTAACTCAAAACTTAGATACCTATGTACTAAACGAAACAAAAACAAGTAAGGAAGGC
The DNA here is from genome assembly GCF_040869045.1 of Eurosta solidaginis. Taxonomy (NCBI): domain Eukaryota; kingdom Metazoa; phylum Arthropoda; class Insecta; order Diptera; family Tephritidae; genus Eurosta; species Eurosta solidaginis. Next base: position 14,196 of record NW_027137348.1, on the reverse strand, counting down.
TAAGTTCGGGTGTAACCGAACATTACATACTCAGTTGAGAGCTATGGAGACAAAATAAGGGAAAATCACCATGTAGGAAAATGAACCTAAGGTAACCCTGGAATGTGTTGTTTGTACGATATGGGTATCAAATGAAAGGTGTTAATGAGTATTTTAAAAGGGAGTGGGCCGTAATACTATAGGCGGACGGCTTTTCGAGATATATCCATAAAGGTGAACCAGGGGTGACTCTAGAATTTGTTTGTACGATATGGATATCAAATGAAAGGTGCTAAAGAGTATTTTAAAAGGGAGTGTTCTATAGGTGGACGCCCTTTCGAGATATCGCCATAAAGGTGGACCAGAGGTCACACTAGAATTTGTTTGTACTATATGGGTATCAAATGAAAGGTGTTAATGAGTATTTTAAAAGGGAGTGGGCCTTAGCCCTATAGGTGGACGCCTTTTCGGCATATCGTTATAAAGGTGGACCAGGGGTGACTCTAGAATTTGTTTGTACGATATGGGCATCAAATTAAAGGTGCTAATGAGTATTTTAAAAGGGAGTGGGCCTTAGTTCTATAGGTGGACGCATTTTCGAGATATCGCCATAAAGGTAGACCAGGGGTGACTCTAGAATTTGTTTGTATGACATGGGTATCAAATGAAAGGTGTTAATGAGTATTTTAAAAGGGAGTGGGCCTCAGCCCTATAGGTGGACGCTTTTTCGAGATATGGCCATAAAGTTGAACCAGGGATGACTGTAGAATTTGTTTGTACGATATGGGTATCAAACGAAAGGTGTTAATGATTATTTTAAAAGTGAGTGGGCCTTAATTCTATAGGCGGACGGCTTTTCGAGATATCGCCATAAAGGTGGACCAGGGGTGGCTCTAGAATTTGTTTGTATGACATGGGTATCAAATGAAAGGTGTTAATGAGTATTTTAAAAGGGAGTGGGCCTTAGTTCTATGGGTGAACTCCTTTTCGAGATATCGCCATAAAGGTGGACCAGGGGTGACTCTAGAATTTGTTTGTACGATATGGGTATCAAATGAAAGGTGTTAATAAGTATTTTAAAAGGGAGTGGCCTTAATACTATAGGCGGACGGCTTTTCTAGATATCTCCATAAAGGTGGACCAGGGGTGACTCTAGAATTTGTTTGTACGATATGGGTATCAAATGAAAGGTGCTAATGAATATTTTAAAAGGGAGTGGGCCTTAGTTCTATGGGTGAACTCCTTTTCGAGATATCGCCATAAAGGTGGACCAGGGGTGACTCTAGAATACGTTTGTATAATATGGGTGTCAAACGAAAGGTGTTAATGAGTGTTTTAAAAGGGAGTGGGCCTTAGTTCTATGGGTGGACGCCTTCCCGAGATATTGCCATAAAGGTGGACCAGGAGTGATTCTAGAATTTGTTTGTACGATATGGGTATAAAATGAAAGGTGCTAATGAGTATTTTAAAAGGGAGTGGGCCTTAGTTCTATAGGTGGACGCCTTTTCGGGCTATCGTTATAAAGGTGGACCAAGGTTGACTCTAGAATGCGTTTGTACATTATGAGTATCAAACGAAAGGTGGTAATGAGTATTTTAAAAGGGAGTGGGCGTTAGTTCCATATTTCGATATATCGCCATAAAGGGGGACCAGGTGTGACTCTATAATGTGTTTGTACAATATGGGTGTCAAATTAAAAGTATTAATAAGAATTTGAAAAGGGAGTTGTGGTAGTTGTATATGTGAAGGCGTTTTCGAGATTTCGAACAAAATGTGGACCAGGGTGACCCAGAACATAATATGTCGGGTACCGCTAATTTATTTATATATGTAATATCACGAACAGTATTCCTGCCATGATTCTAAGGGATTTCGATTTCGCCCTGCAGAACTTTTTCATTTTCTTCTACTTAATATGGTAGGTGTCACCCATTTTACAAAGTTTTATTCTAAAGTTATATTTTGCGTCAATAAACCATGTTTCATCCCTTTTTTCGTATTTGGTATAGAATTATGGCATTTTTTTCATTTTTCGTATTTTTCGAAATCGAAAAAGTGGGCTCAGGTAATTATGTGAACTGAGTTTAGTAAAGATATATCGATTTTTGCTCAAGTTATCGTGTTAACGGCCGAGCGGAAGGACAGACGAACTTCTGTGTATAAAAGCTGGGCGTGGCTTCAACCGATTTCGCCCTTTTTCACAGAAAGCAATTATCGTCCTAGATTCTAAGCGCCTACCAAATTTCACAAGGATTGATAAATATTTGTTCGACATATGGCATTAAATTTATCCTAGACAAATCAAATGAAAAAGGGCGGAGCCACGCCCTTTTTGAAATTTTCTTTTGTTTTTGTATTTTGTTGCACCATATCATTACTGTAGTTGAATGTTGACATAATTTACTTATACACTGTAAAGATATTAAATTTTTTGTAAAATTTCACGTTAAAAAATTTTTTATTTTAAAGTGGGCGTGGTCGTTCTCCGATTTTGCTAATTTTTGTTAAGCATACATATAGTAATACAAGTAACGTTCCTGCCAAATTTCATCATGATATCTTCAACGACTGCCAAATTACAGCTTGCAAAACTTCTAAATTACCTTCTTTTAAAAGTGGGCGGTGCCACGCCCATTGGCCAAAGTTTTACTTATTTTCTATTCTGCGTCATAAGTTCAACCCACGTACCAAGTTTCATCGCTTTATCCGCCTTTGGTAATGAATTATCGCACTTTTTCGATTTTTCGAAATTTTCTATATCGAAAAAGTGGGTGTGGTTGGTTATAGTCCGATATCGTTCATTTTAAATAGCGATCTGAGATGAGTGCCCAGGAACCTACATACCAAATTTCGTCAAGATACCTCAAAATTTACTCAAGTTATAGTGTTAACGGACGGACGGACGGACATGGCTCAATCAAGTTTTTTTTCGATACTGATGATTTATATATATGGAAGTCTATATCGGTAACTAACCAAACAACGAACTTTAAATGCTAAAGGAGTGAATGCGGACATTTGTTTAAGTGACTATTGGGGCGAGTTCTAAGATGATAGTCGGCACTCGCTGTCTTTACCCTACCCTACCATGATCTTCGATGCGAATATAATTCGAAGATCCCGAAAAAAACGTATACTACCTTTTATGTCATCAACACATTTGCCTCCAGGAACATACAAAAAAAACTTACAAATTCATATTTTCAAATCGATAGCAATTCAACGTTTATTAAACATAATAATTAATTGCCAAACTACAATCAAAAATTCAATCCTTAATCTTATTTGGAAAGATGTTTAGGATAAACCTTAATTCTTAATATTCGTTACGAAAATATACAAACTATTTAGGACAACCCTAACATTACACGCTTCTTAGCTTATATATACAGGTGTTATACTAAAGGGCAGATAGAAACTCTGGTTATAGTTTAACTATCTTTCAGGTGGCTAGTCATACCAGGCTATCATAAAAAACACTAGCTTACGCTTTTTACTTATATTTAGGGTTCATATTTATGTAACATTGCTTGTTTGTTTCTATTTTTCCGTTCTTCTGTTTTTTTCAACTACAACTAGACATATCCTAGGTATATATAGGTATAGGTAAGTGCGTAAATGTGTATGTGCATGAACTAAGATCAGCTGGGGGCATTTCATAATAAGTGTTATTTCTAACAATTGTAATAAATTTTATTTTTTTCTTAAAGTTTATAACTTCAATGTGGATTCAAAGTTTCGGACCGAAACCATAATTGAATAGAGAACGTTTCCATTCTCTGACGTAATAAATTAATTTAAATAAATTAACATGGTTTTCAAAAACTATTAACAACATGAATGACGTAACATGTACGTTAGAACATTCAATATTCAAATATATTCATATCATTAAAGTATAGCAGACCAATTGACAAAAACATTATCGACGATAGGAAGTTTACTGAAAATACCCGGGCGTCATAAAAATTACTAGTTGACCTTATTTTCTTATATTTTTGGGTAAATGTTTTTTGTTTTTCTTTAACTTACATTTGGAAAAATTCATATTTATGTGCATAAGTGTGTATGTAGGTAGACTAATAGGAAGAGGGCAGTTCCATGAAAACGGGTTTTCAAAAATCTTTTAAACTTTTATAATTTCAACGCGTATCGAACATTTTTGAACAAAAACGTACTCTATAACAATTTATCAATATTATATATTGTTCCGAGGTATATCTAAAGTTACCCGGTTTGAAAAAAAAAAAAAAAACAAAGAATATAAAAAAACTTACGGACGGAAAATCATATGATGAGCAAAAGGCAATCAATAATCATATGGAAAAATTACATATATATACTAGAGTGAAATGACTGGAATACCAGGGCCTCATAAGCCAACAACAAACTACACTCGGCAAAGAGTTTTTGTTGACCTCTTTGATTAGGTTGTTTGGTTACGCCTGCACTGTCTACAGCAGAACCATTAGCTGTTGGCTTGCAGGGCACTGCCGAAAATGGAACAATGCTAGCAGCGCAGTCCAGTTAATATAATATGACAAACTCCGCTCCAAATTAATACATTTTACATATGTACATACATGCATACATTGTATATTGCTCTGCGAAGCATTGAGAAGTCAAATTCATTTTAGATACATGTTAACATGGCATATGTTAACAATTGCTACAACAATAAATGATTAATAAGCAATAATAAATACAGGTAAAGCGGATGTGCAACTCTCGTTGCACAATATTTCACATAAAAGATCAAGAAGCAATGTCAGCAAAATTAGCTTGAATTTATTTAGAGCGGAAGTTCAATACTTTCCCACAAAATTGCCAGACGCGACGTCAGCAAATTAAAGCTCCAATTCATTTAAACAGGAAGCCCAACATGCGCAACTAAAGTTGGCTAATTCGCGGAATAGCAAAACGCAGCAGCAACGCCAGCGGAGTCGGCCAATTAATTAAGCGTAGTTATAAGTTAATGATTTTTGTAAAGTTAGTTCTACTTTTGATGTGACTCAATAAAGGTCGTAAAGACCCTAAAAATATATTTTTTTGGATTTCTCAATAAAAGAATCCTTAACTGGCGCCCGACGTGGGGCCTACGGTTGTTCGCGGGTTGTAAAAGTAGTGATTAAATCCTTTAGATTCCGTTCCGAAAAACACTAAACAAAAAACCGTGTAAAATCGCGCGAAAAAGAAAGCGTGCAATATTCGAGTGGAATACGTTAAGAAAAGGAAAAACAAAAAGCAACGAAAGCAGCAACCGATGCCAGAGGATAGAAGCAGCGTATATCGGCCCCCCAGTAGACCGACCAAGGACAAAAAGGAGACGCCCAGCCGTCAGCCGGTACGCGAAGGACCTTCCCCAAAAAAATGGAGAATCTAGCAATGTCAATGTAAGTTAAGTTTAGAAATAAGTAAGTGAAAAAAATTTGTGAAATAAAAATTTTTAAGTAAATGAATAGTAGATTACTAAGGAAATCGTTTGAAAAGTGAAGTTGGAAAATATCTTATTTTGAAGTTAAAAGTAAAATGAAAAATTAATTTGAGAAATTTTATTGGATAAACGAAAAATTGCAAAGCAAAATCTGGGAAAAAAGTATTCGCCTTAGAATTAAAATTTTAGGAATAGTAACAAGCCTCTATTGAGAGCTAGATTGATAAAAAGTAAAATAAAAAGAGTGTAGAATTAACCCTTTGTGAATAATTAGTGACAACACCGAGAAAATTTTATGATAAAAGTGAATCAATTTAAATAACTGAATTTATCACTTCTTGCGAAAAACTTAAAGAAAGGTTTTATACTTTAGATTTTCAATTGGTTCGGTTCATTGAATTTCACTATTAATAAAAGAAATTAATTATATCAAATAAATTTAACAGTTGAAATGAATCCAAACAACCTCGTTCGTCCACCAATCTTGAACGCACCCCAAGCTCCAGCTGCACCTTCTGGTCAGCAAGCTCCTCGTAACCCCAATGCGTTTTCAATGGAAGAACTTACAAATATTGTCTCAGGACTTGTCACCAACATCCTGAAAACCGAGGGGCGGAACCTAGTTCAAGCCGCCCTAAATCCTAACGCGAATTTTTCGAACTTTACGGACATTACAATCGATACAAATTTAACCGGTAATGTTTCCGAACTTGACAAAATTCCGGATGTCGTAAGATGTCTTCTGGAATTCTCTGGAAACCCAGGAGAATTCACATCTTGGAGGAAAAGTGTGGACAGAATCCTCCAAATATACGAGCCTCAAAGAGGAACTCCCAAATACTATGGCATACTTAATGTCATACAAAATAAAATTGTGGGCAACGCCGATGTCGCCCTGGAGTCGTACAACACTCCATTAGACTGGCAGGCCATATCAAAATGCCTGACACTACATTACGCGGACAAGCGCGACCTTGGTACCCTCGAGTACCAAATGACTTCACTCGTACAGGGTAACCTTACGATCCAAGAGTTTTACCAACGGGTATACTCTCATTTGTCCTTAATATTAAATAAACTAGGCTGCATGGAAGTCGGCACAGAAGCCATGCACCTACTAACCCGCACTTATAGGGATAAAGCCCTAGACACTTTTGTCCGTGGCCTCAAAGGAGATCTCCCCAGACTCCTAGGAATGAGAGAACCGGCGGACCTCCCTCAGGCACTCCACCTGTGCCTTAAACTAGAAAATCAGAATTTCAGGTCACATTATGCTCTAAGCAATAATGGCCAAGGTAGGAAGCCGCAGGAATTTCGACCACCTTTGCCTCCTAGAAGGCTAAATAATGAATTCTACCCAGAATTGGCATACATGCCCCAACCCAGGTTGTACGCAACCAACCCATACCAACCACCACAGGTAAGTGGTCAAGGCCAACGTCCACAACCAGCTAATCATTATGGTCAGCAACCAAACTATCCACCACCGAGGCCCTTTCAGAAGCCTCAGCCCCGTCCAGAACCCATGGATATAGACCAGTCGCTAAGAACGCGCAACATAAATTATATGAATAGGCCGCGTCCTAATGACCCAACTAACAAAAGACCCCCTATCGGAAACCCTCCAGCACCAGTTCCCCCAAACAAAATCCAAAGGAACTTCCATATAGATGCCGACCAACCTGAGGAATATTCCCCTGACAAATGACGACCAGACAAATGCAGATTATTACAACGACGAAACTTATACCACTCCTGACAACTGCGACGAACAACACAAGGACAATTACCTAGACACAACAGACCTACATTTTTTAGGATGAACCACTCTTCGCTGCCTTACTTCCAGTGCAAACTGAAGAGTGGAGAAACTGTAAAATTTTTAATAGATACAGGATCTACAAAAAACTATATACAGCCCTCCATTGTTCCCAAACCAATCAGAAACGACAAAATTTTTTTTGCAAAATCAATAGCGGGAGACATCGAAATCAAAGAACACACCTATCTCAATCTTTTTAACGCCGATAACAAATTGAAATTTTACCTCCTCCCCACATTAAAATCCTTCCATGGTATCCTCGGAAACGACAGCCTCAAGGAACTCGAAGCTGTGATCCACGTCAAGGATGACTTTATGGAAATAAAAGGAAACACAAGAACTAGGATAAAACAGTTAGCTTCGGGATCAATTAACAAAATTGACCTTAAGGAAGACAACATGTCACCAAGTCAGAAAAGTAAAATCAATAATCTAGTAGAAAAATTTTCTAGTCTCTTCGCGGAACCCAACGATAAATTTACATACACCACTAAAGTCGTAGGCGAAATCAGAACCAATAAAGATACTCCTGTTTATACACGATACTATCCCTACCCCATGTCGCTTAAAAGCGAAGTTGAATCCCAAATAACCAAAATGCTAGACGACGGCATTATTCGACCATCAAGGTCACCTTACAACTCACCCGTTTGGGTGGTAGCGAAAAAGCCTGACTCCCAAGGCAACAAGCAGTATCGAGTCGTTATCGACTATCGCAAGCTTAACGCGATTACTGTAGCAGACTGCTACCCAATACCTCAGATAAATGAAGTATTGTCTCAGCTCGGGAAAAATAATTTTTTTTCCGTGTTAGACCTAAAAAGCGGATTTCATCAAATCCCGCTCAAGGAATCCGATATTGAGAAAACGGCTTTCTCAATCAATAATGGCAAGTACGAGTTCACGAGATTGCCATTCGGACTCAAAAATGCCCCGTCAATATTCCAGCGAACCCTAGATGACATTCTTCGTCATCACATCGGCAAACTATGCTACGTCTATATCGATGACATAGTCGTCTTCAGCAACTCTGAAGAAGAGCACGCTCTCCACTTACAGCAAATTTTTAAAACTCTAGAAGACTCTAACATGAAGATCCAACTCGATAAATGCCATTTTTTCAAGGACTCTGTAGAGTTCCTAGGATTCATTATTTCCTCAAGAGGAATTACAAAAAACCCCGCAAAGGTTGAAGCAATATCAAAAATACCTTACCCAAAAACCATTAAGCAACTTCGCTCATTCTTAGGCCTTTCCGGCTACTACCGCCGCTTCATTAAAGATTACGCCATGTTGGCTAAACCCCTAACGATACTCTTAAGAGGGGAAGAAGGGCGTATATCCAAAAACAAATCAGCTAAAATAAATATCGAACTAAATGAAGAAGGAAAAGATGCTTTCAATAAAACAAAAAAATCTCTTATGTCTGACGATGTCATACTCGCATACCCTGACTTCAGCAAAGATTTCCATTTAACAACCGAAGCCTCTAATTATGCGATTGGTGCAGTCCTTTCTCAGGATAAAAAACCCATCGCATTCATTTCAAGAACACTCAACAAAACAGAAGAAGCCTATGCTACAAACGAGAAAGAGTTTTTAGCTATAATATGGGCCCTAAACAATTTCAGGAACTATCTTTACGGCTCAGAAAAAGTAAAAATATTTACAGATCATCAACCCCTCACTCAGGCTCTTAGCAATAAAAACAACAACTCTAAAATGAAACGCTGGAAATCCATTTTAGAGTAATATAATCACGAACTCCACTTCAAACCTGGCACAACTAACGTTGTAGCTGACGCCCTTTCAAGAATGCCACCTGAACCAATTAATTCCTTATCCTCAACTCAACATAGTGATGAGAGTTCATCGGATAATTTAATCCTCACGTCGAAATCCCAATAAATGTTTTCAAAAATCAGCTATTTCTGAAAGTAGCTGAAACTTCAACGTACCAATTTAAAATAATATTTCCCACTTACCACAGGCACATTTTAGAGGAACCCGACTATAGCCCAGAAATTTTGATAGACCGCCTTAAAAGATACCTCAACCCCTCCGTAGTTAACTGTATTAAAACAGAAGAACGAATTATTGGAAAAATTCAGGAAATATACCCAATCCACTTTAGCAATTATAAGATCAGGTTTACACAACTGCAAGCCAGGACGTGACAGACGAACAAGAACAGGAAGAAATCATAATCAAAACCCACAAAAGAGCTCACAGAAATTGTCGAGAAAATAAAATTCAAATTCTCGAAAATTTCTACTTCCCATCTATGACTACAAAAATTAAAAGAATAATTCAACAATGTTCAACCTGTAAAGAAAATAAATATGATAGACACCCCAGTAAACCAAAATTAGGAGAAACTCCCATACCTCAATTCCCAGGACAAATTTTGCACATCGACATTTACATGACCGACCGAAACATAGTCCTGACAGCAATAGACAAATTTTCAAAATATGCTCAAACCAAAATACTTAAATCCAGAGCAATAGAACACGTTAAGGAACCTCTTCGTGAAATACTTTTTCAATTTGGCGTACCCGAATATGTCATAATAGATAACGAAACATCCCTGAACTCAGCTTCCATAAGATTTTTAATGGAGGACACTATAAACATACAAGTTTTCAAAACACCGCCTTATACCAGTTCCGTTAACGGTCAAGTGGAACGATTCCACTCGACCCTCACAGAAATAATGCGTTACTTAAAAACAGAACGCACCTTCTCTTCATTCGCCGAACTTCTCGACAACTCTGTCTACGAATATAATTATACAATTCACTCAACAACAAAAAAGAAACCAATAGAGGTGTTTTTCGGGAGAACAGTCTCTACTGACCCAAGCCAATTCGAAAAAGCGAGGGAAGAAAACATCTCCGAGTTAAGAAATAAACAGCTTAAAGATCTTTCTTATCATAATAAAACTCGGCATCCCATAAAGATTTTTCACCCAGGAGAAACCGTATATGTGAAAATCAATAAACGGTTAGGTACGAAAATTTCCCCCAAGTTTAGAAAAGAAGTAGTAAAAGAAGACAGAAACTCAACCATTTTAACAGAAACAGGAAAAGTAGTCCATAAAAGCAATATTAGAAATTAAGAATTTACCCTTTCATTTTCAGACTCCTGTTAATTTACTGTGCCACTGCGACAGTAGACATTTACGACTATACGAACTCGCAACTAGTGACGATTAATGACGGACTAGTAAAAATACAGAACGGTGCCTTTAGGCTTATACATATAATTGACCTCAACAAGTACGAACAATTTTTGACAGACATGTACAAATTTATTTCATCGGACATACCTAAGGATAACATCCTGTATCCCACCTTAATACACGAGCTAACCCAATCCCTCCAGATATTAGACACGATCAAACCAATTGAAAAGAAACAAAAGAGATCTATAAACATTTTAGGGACGGCATGGAAATGCATCGCCGGAAGCCCAGATCATGAAGATCTTGAAGTAGTAACAAATAATCTTAACGAAATTAACAATAATAATAATAAACAAGTAATCATAAATGAACTTTTCAATGAAAAAATTAATAATATTACAAATATAGTAAATAATCTCTTTAATAACATAAGGAAAGATATTTATGTAGAAAACGAAACAATAACCAACTTGCAAAATAGAATAAGATTAATTAAGGAAGAATTGACGAATATTAAATACGCCATACAGTGGGCGAAAAAAGACATATTGAATACACTATTGTTAAATAAAATTGAAATTGAAATTGCTATGGAAAAACTCGAAGATGAGAAAATACCGTTTAAAAATGCGGAAGAGGCACTAGAGATTGCCAATATAAATGTTATTAGTCAAAATATGACAATTTTTTACTTGGTAAAAATACCACTAGTTATTAAAGAAAATTTTCAAAAAATTATTTTAAGACCTGTTGTAAAAGCAGACAACACTATAATTGATATAGAATTCGAAAAAATATTAAGAGGAAAAAAAGAAATTTACGGAATAAAAAAACTTTGCGATAGCTATAAGAAAATAGAAATTTGTAGACAGAATCATTTAGTTGACATAAGTAATAAAACTTGTATGCCTAGGATAATAAGTAGTCTTAATTCAACTTGCACTAAAAGCAACGGCCACCACATTCCCCAAATCGAAGAAATAAAATCCGGTATATTACTCCTCAATGGCTTTAAAGGACAGATATTCACAGACGGCGAGCTTAAGAATATATCAGGAACACAACTTATCAACTTTCATAATTCAACGCTGAAAATTAATAGTCAGACGTACATTAACTATGACATAGTACCATTTCCCGCTATCCCAGCAGTCTTGCAACCTGCATCAATCGAAAAGAATTGAATTGAGTTACTCTCCCTCAAGGCTCTAAAAGAGTTACACATAGAGAATATACACAGAATAAATCTTCTTAAAGTAGCTGTTGGATATAACAGCTCACTTTCACTTGGAGCAGTTGTGACTACTTTAATCATCATAATAATTTTTGCAAATTCTGGATGAAGTCCAAAAACAAGATAGCAATTTCATCAAATCTTGACATTAACCAGATACCTGCACCAAGCATCACTCTAGGTGAGATCAAAGATTTTTCAAACGAGCAGCCCACATACATAAATTTTAATAACTTACCTTATTTTTGACAACGCTCGGGACGAACGTTTTTAAGAGGGGAAGTGTTAACATGGCATATGTTAACAATTGCTACAACAATAAATGATTAATTAGCAATAATAAATACAGGTAAAGCGGATATGCAACTCTCGTTGCACAATATTTCACATAAAAGCTCAAGAAGCAATGTCAGCAAAATTAGCTTGAATTTATTTAGAGCGGAAGTTCAATACTTTCCCACAAAATTGCCAGACGCGACGTCAGCAAATTAAAGCTCCAATTCACTTAAACAGGAAGCCCAACATGCGCAACTAAAGTTGGCTAATTCGCGGAATAGCAAAACGCAGCAGCAACGCCAGCGGGGTCGGCCAATTAATTAAGCGTAGTTATAAGTTAATGATTTTTGTAAAGTTAGTTCTACTTTTGATGTGACTCAATAAAGGTCGTAAAGACCCTAAAAATATATTTTTTTGGATTTCTCAATAAAAGAATCCTTAACTGGCGCCCGACGTGGGGCCTACGGTTGTTCGCGGGTTGTAAAAGTAGTGATTAAATCCTTTAGATTCCGTTCCGAAAAACACTAAACAAAAAACCGTGTAAAATCGCGCGAATAAGAAAGCGTGCAATATTCGAGTGGAATACGTTAAGAAAAGGAAAAACGAAAAAGCAACGAAAGCAGCAACCGAGGCCAGAGGATAGAAGCAGCGTATATCGGCCCCCCAGTAGACCGACCAAGGACAAAAAGGAGACGCCCAGTCGTCAGCCGGTACGCGAAGGACCTTCCCCAAAAAAATGGAGAAGCTAGCAATGTCAATGTAAGTTAAGTTTAGAAATAAGTAAGTGAAAAAAATTTGTGAAATAAAAATTTTTAAGTAAATGAATAGTAGATTACTAAGGAAATCGTTTGAAAAGTGAAGTTGGAAAAAATCTTATTTTGAAGTTAAAAGTAAAATGAAAATTAATTTGAGAAATTTTATTGGATAAACGAAAAATTGCAAAGAAAAATCTGGGAAAAAAGTATTCGCCTTAGAATTAAAATTTTAGGAATAGTAACAAGACTCTATTGAGAGCTAGATTGATAAAAAGTAAAATAAAAAGAGTGTAGAATTAACCCTTTGTGAATAATTAGTGACAACACCGAGAAAATTTTATGATAAAAGTGAATCAATTTAAATAACTGAATTTATCACTTCTTGCGAAAAACTTAAAGAAAGGTTTTATACTTTAGATTTTCAATTGGTTCGGTTCATTGAATTTCACTATTAATAAAAGAAATTAATTATATCAAATAAATTTAACAGTTGAAATGAATCCAAACAACCTCGTTCGTCCACCAATCTTGAACGCACCCCAAGCTCCAGCTGCACCTTCTGGTCAGCAAGCTCCTCGTAACCCCAATGCGTTTTCAATGGAAGAACTTACAAATATTGTCTCAGGACTTGTCACCAACATCCTGAAAACCGAGGGGCGGAACCTAGTTCAAGCCGCCCTAAATCCTAACGCGAATTTTTCGAACTTTACGGACATTACAATCGATACAAATTTAACCGGTAATGTTTCCGAACTTGACAAAATTCCGGATGTCGTAAGATGTCTTCTGGAATTCTCTGGAAACCCAGGAGAATTCACATCTTGGAGGAAAAGTGTGGACAGAATCTTCCAAATATACGAGCCTCAAAGAGGAACTCCCAAATACTATGGCATACTTAATGTCATACGAAATAAAATTGTGGGCAACGCCGATGTCGCCCTGGAGTCGTACAACACTCCATTAGACTGGCAGGCCATATCAAAATGCCTGACACTACATTACGCGGACAAGCGCGACCTTGGTACCCTCGAGTACCAAATGACTTCACTCGTACAGGGTAACCTTACGATCCAAGAGTTTTACCAACGGGTATACTCTCATTTGTCCTTAATATTAAATAAACTAGGCTGCATGGAAGTCGGCACAGAAGCCATGCACCTACTAACCCGCACTTATAGGGATAAAGCCCTAGACACTTTTGTCCGTGGCCTCAAAGGAGATCTCCCCAGACTCCTAGGAATGAGAGAACCGGCGGACCTCCCTCAGGCACTCCACCTGTGCCTTAAACTAGAAAATCAGAATTTCAGGTCACATTATGCTCTAAGCAATAATGGCCAAGGTAGGAAGCCGCAGGAATTTCGACCACCTTTGCCTCCTAGAAGGCTAAATAATGAATTCTACCCAGAATTGGCATACATGCCCCAACCCAGGTTGTACGCAACCAACCCATACCAACCACCACAGGTAAGTGGTCAAGGCCAACGTCCACAACCAGCTAATCATTATGGT
>NW_027137347.1:0-36596 GCF_040869045.1 Eurosta solidaginis | reverse complement strand
ATATTTTTTCGTCTTTGCGACTGAATCACGCCAGAATGGCTACACGGATTTTGATGAAATTTAGGACACAGACAGTAGTCTACTAGCGAAATTTTTTTCGAACATGGAAAGAGGGGTGGCGGTCCCACGACCCTTCGAGAAATTATTTTTCATAATTTTTACACATTATAACTTTACGTATACTGGCCTTCACCAATATCACAGACTCAAGGGGTCAAATAAGTCGAGGGCTTACAAAGTAAGCAGTGACACCCTCCGCCCTCCCCCCTTTATCTCCCCCTCTGGTTGTAAAATCCATAAATTGTTATAACTCAATCTAAATTTTCTCCTAAATCAATAGTTTTTGGTATCTGGTACATACAGAACGAGATCTAGACAATTTTGGAGGAACGATCAATGGTCCTCTCCTCTACTCCCGCCATCCGCCCTCCATCAATTGTTTTTATTAGCACGCTTCTATTAGCTTTACCTGTATGTTTCTATCAAACTTTTTATTCGCTCCAATGCGCCTGCTGCCTTATTAACATGGTTTTATAATTAGCTTCACCTTATTTGTGATCCCGTAAGGGTCATATCGAGACCCTTCCGGGATCATTTCTGGATGGTTTTCGGGACCGGTCCGGGATTACGCCGGGGTAATTTCGGGACTTTTTCGGGACTATTTCGGGATCATTTTGGGACCCTTCCGGGATCATTTCTGTATAGTTTACGGGATCCGTCCGGGATCCCGTCGGGGTTATTTTGGAACATTTTCGGGACTATTCCGGAATCATTTCGGGACTATTTCGCGATCATTTGGGGACCCTTCCGGCATCATTTCTGGATGGTTTTCGGGATCCGTGCGGGATCTCGTCGGGGTCATATGGGGACTTTTTGGGATCATTTGTGGGCTCTTCCGGCATCATTTCTGGATGGTTTTCGGGATCCGTCCGGGATATCGTCGGGGTCATTTGGGGACTTTTTCGGGATCATTTGGGGGCTCTTCCGGCATCATTTCTGGATGGTTTTCGGGATCCGTCCGGGATCATTTGGGGACTTTTTCCGGATCATTTTGGGGCTCATCCGGCATCATTTCTGGATGGTTTTCGGGATCCGTCCGGGATCCCGTCGGGGTCATTTCGGGACTTTTTCGCGACTAATACGGGATCATTTGGGAACCCTTTCGGCATCATTTCTGGATGGTTTTCGGGATCCGTCCGGGATCCCGTCGGGGTCATTTCGGGACTTTTTCGCGACTAATACGGGATCATTTGGGAACCCTTTCGGCATCATTTCTGGATAGTTGTCGGGATCCCGTCACGGTCATTTCGGGACTATTAGGGGATCATTTGAGGACCTTTCCGGCATCATTTCTGTATTGTTTTCGGAATCCTTTCGGGATCCCGTCAGTGTATTTTGGGACTTTTTTGGGGCTAATACGGGATCATTTGGGGATCCTCTAGGGGTCGTTTCGTGACTTTTTCTGTTTTATTTCGGGATCATTTGGGGACCCTTCCGGCATAATTTCTTGATGGTTTGCCGGATCCATCAGGGCCATTTCGGGACCATTTTGGGATCATTTGGGGACCCTTCCGAGATCATTTCTGGATCCGTCCGGGATGCCGTAGGAGCCATTTCGGGATTTTTTGTTACTTTTCCGGGATAGTTTTTGGACCCTTCCGGGATCATTTCTGGATCTGTGCGGGATCCCATCTGGGTCATTTCCGGACTATTTCGGGATCATTTTGGGATCCTTCCTGAATCATTTCTGTATGGTTTTCGCGATCCGTCGTTGATTCCCTCGGAGCCATTTCGGAACCTTTTCTGGAGTATGTCGGGGTCATTTGGGGACTTTTTCGGGATCATTTGGGGCTCTTCCGGCATCATTTCTGGATGGTTTTCGGGATCCGTGCGGGATCTCGTCGGGGTCATTTGGGGACTTTTTCGGGATAATTTGGGGGCTCTTCCGGCATCATTTCTGGATGGTTTTCGGGATCCGTCCGGGATATCGTCGGGGTCATTTGGGGACTTTTTCGGGATCATTTGGGGGCTCTTCCGGCATCATTTCTGGATGGTTTTCGGGATCCGTCCGGGATCCCATCAGGGTAATTTCGGGACTATTAGGGGATCATTTGTGGACCTTTCCGGCATCATTTCTGGATAATTTTCGGTATCCGTTCGGGATGCCGACGAGGTCATTTCGGGATTATTTCGGGATCATTTGGGATACCTACCGGCATCATTTCTGGATGGTTTTTTGGGATTCGTCCGGGATCCCGTCGGGGTCATTTCGGGACTTTTTCTTGACTAATACGGGATCATTTGCGGACCCTTTCGGCATAATTTCTGGATAGTTGTCGGGATCCGTTCGGGATCCCGTCACGGTCATTTCGGAACTATTAGGGGATCATTTGAGGACCTTTCCGGCATCATTTCTGGATAGTTTTCGGAATCCTTTCGGGATCCCGTCAGGGTCATTTCGGGGCTTTTTCGGGATCATTTAAGGATGGCTTTCAGGATTCGTCCGGGAACCCGTCAGGGTAATTTCTGGACTTTTCCCAGACTATTTCGGGATAATTTTGGGACCCTCCCAAGATCATTTCTGGATGGATTTCGGGATCTGTCCGGGATGCCGTCAGGGTCATTTTGGGACTATTAGGTGATCATTTGAGGACCTTTTCGGCATCACGACTTTTTCTCGACTAATACGGGATCATTTGCGGGCCCTTTCGGCATCATTTCTAGATAGTTGTCGGGATCCGTTCGTGATCCCGTCAGGGTCTTTTCGGAACGATTAGGTGATCATTTGAGGACATTTCCGGCATCATTTCTGGATAGTTTTCGGGATCCTTTCGGGGTCCAGTCAGGGTCATTTCGGGACTTTTTCTCGACTAATACGGGATCATTTGCGGGCCCTTTCGGTATCATTTGTGGATAGTTGTCGGGATCCGTTCGGGATCCCGTCAGGGTCTTTTCGGAACTATTGGGAGATCATTTGAGGACCTTTCCGGCATCATTTCTGGTTAGTTTTCGGGATCCTTTCCGGGTCCCATCAGGGTCATTTCGGGACTTTTTCGGCATCATTTAAGATTGGTTTTCAGGATTCGTCCGGTATCCGTCAGGGTAATTTCTGGACTTTTCCCAGACTATTTCGGGATAATTTTGGGACCCTCCCAAGATCATTTCTGGATGGATTTCGGGATCTCCGGGATGCCGTCAGGGTCATTTTGGGACTATTAGGTGATCATTTGAGGACCTTTTCGGCATCACGACTTTTTCTCGACTAATACGGGATCATTTGCGGGCCCTTTCGGCATCATTTCTAGATAGTTGTCGGGATCCGTTCGGGATCCCGTCAGGGTCTTTTCGGAACGATTAGGTGATCATTTGAGGACATTTCCGGCATCATTTCTGGATAGTTTTCGGGATCCTTTCGGGGTCCAGTCAGGGTCATTTCGCGACTTTTTCGGGATCATTTAGAGATGGCTTTCAGGATTCGTCCGGGAACCCGTCAGGGTAATTTCTCAACTTTTCCGAGACTATTTCGGGATAATTTTGGGACCTTCCCAAGATCATTTCTGGATGGATTTTGGGATCAGTCCGGGATGCCGTCAGGGTCATTTTGGTATTAGGTGATCATTTGAGGACCTTTCCGGCATCACTTCTGGATGGTTATCGGTATCCGATCAGGATCCCCTCGGAATCATTGCGGGACTTTTTCGGGATCATTTGGGGTCCCTCCCAAGATAATTTCTGGATGGATTTCGGGATCTGTCCGGGATCCCGTCAGGGTCATTTAGGGGTGCTTTCGAGATCCCGTCAGGGTCATTTCGGGACTTCTTCGGGAATATATTGGGATCATTTCTGGATGGTTTATGGGATCCGTCCATGACCCATTAAGGGTCATTTCGGGACTATTAGGTGATCATTTGAGGACCTTTCCGGCGTCACTTCTGGATGATTTTCGGTATCCGTTCGGGATCCCGTCGGAATCAATGCGGGACTTTTACGGAATCATTTGGGATTCCTTCCGGCATCATTTCTGGATGGTTTTCGGGATTTGTCCGGGATCCCGTCGGGGTTATTTCGGGACGTTTTCGGGGCTAATACGGGATCATTTGGGGATCCTCTAGGGGTCGTTTCGTAACTTTTTCTGTATTATTTCGGGATCATTTTGGGACCCTTTCGGCATAATTTCTGGATGGTTTGCCGGATCCATCAGGGTCATTTCGGGACCATTTTGGGATCATTTGGTGACCCTTCCGAGATCATTTCTGGATCCGTCCGGGATGCCGTAGTAGCCATTTCGGGATTTTTTGTTACTTTTCCGGGATAGTTTTTGCACCCTTCCGGGATCATTTCTGGATCTGTGCGGGATCCCATCTGGGTCAATTCCGGACTATTTCGGGATCATTTTGGAATCCTTCCGGAATCATTTCTGTATGGTTTTCGCGATCCATCGTGGATCCCCTCGGAGCCATTTCGGAACTTTTTCTGGAGTTAGTCGGGATAATTTTCGGAACTTTTTCGGGACTATTTCGGGATCAATTTGGTACCCTTCAGGCATCATTTCTGTGTGGTTATCTGGATAAGTCTAGAATCGTGTCGTTGTCATTTCGGGTTTTTTGGGACTACTTCGGGAACTTTTGGAAACACTTCCGGGGCGTTTCTGGATGGTTTTCGGGATCCGTCCGCGACAGCGTCGGGGTCATTTCGTGGCTTTTTCTGGATAATTTCGTTATCATTTTGGGATCCTATCAGGTTATCAGCTCATAAAGTTCTTTTTTTTACTCAATTACAAAAATAAAATGCATTAGGCAAAAAAAAAATTTTAAACAGATAACTTTATAAGCAGGCTAACGTGAATAGCCCACATATTTCATTTTCTCCTTGCGGACGGGGCCGCGGGTAAAGGCTAGTATCTAATCTAATCTAATATATATTATAAATGGCAAAGTTTGGATGTTAAGATGTTTGGATGTTTGGATGTTTAGATGTTTGGATGTTTGGATGTTTGGATGTTTGGATGTTTGGATGTTTGGATGTTTGGATGTTTGGATGTTTGTCCAGACGTTTGTCTTTGTGACTCAATAACGCAAGAACGGCTGGACCGATTTGGATGAAATTTTGCACACATATAGCCAATAGTCTAGAAGGATCTACTAGCTATATATTTTTCAAAAGGGGCGTGGTCCCCGCCCCCTAGGAACGGTTATAATTTAATTATTATATTTTTTCGTCTTTGCGACTGAATCGCGCCAGAATGGCTACACGGATTTTGATGAAATTTGGGACACAGACAGTAGTCTACTAGCGAAATTTTTTTCGAACATGGAAAGAGGGGTGGGGGTCCCACGACCCTTCGAGAAATTATTTTTCCTAATTTTTACACATTATAACTTTACGTATACTGACCTTCACCAATATCACAGACTCAAGGGGTCAAATAAGTCGAGGGCTTACAAAGTAAGCAGTGACACCCTCCGCCCGACCCCCTTTATCTCCCCCTCTGGTGTAAAATCCATAAATTGTTATAACTCAATCTAAATTTTCTCCTAAATCAATAGTTTTTGGTATCTGGTACTTACAGAACGAGATCTAGACAATTTTGGAGGAACGATCAGTGGTCCTCTCCTCTACTCCCGCCATCCGCCCTCCATCAATTGTTTTTATTAGCACGCTTTTATTAGCATTACCTGTATGTTTCTATCTAACTTCTTATTCGCTCCAATGCGCCTGCTGCCTTATTAACATGGTTTTATAATTAGCTTCACTTTATTTGTAATCCCGTAAGGGTCATATCGAGACCCTTCCGGGATCATTTCTGGATGGTTTTCGGGATCGGTCCGGGATTACGCCGGGGTAATTTCGGGACTTTTTCGGGACTATTTCGGGATCATTTTGGGACCCTTCCGGGATCATTTCTGTATAGTTTACGGGATCCGTCCGGGATCCCGTCGGGATTATTTTGGAACATTTTCGGGACTATTCCGGAATCATTTCGGGACTATTTCGCGATCATTTGGGGACCCTTCCGGCATCATTTCTGGATGGTTTTCGGGATCCGTGCGGAATCTCGTCGGGGTCATATGGGGACTTTTTCGGGATCATTTGAGGGCTCTTCCGGCATCATTTCTGGATGGTTTTCGGGATCCGTCCGGGATATCGTCGGGGTCATTTGGGGACTTTTTCGGGATCATTTGGGGGCTCTTCCGGCATCATTTCTGGATGGTTTTCGGGATCCGTCCGGGATCTCGTCGGGGTCATTTGGGGACTTTTTCGGGATCATTTGGGGGCTCATCCGGCATCATTTCTGGATGGTTTTCGGGATCCATCCGGGATCCCGTCGGGGTCATTTCGGGACTTTTTCGCGACTAATACGGGATCATTTGGGAACCCTTTCGGCATCATTTCTGGACGGTTTTCGGGATCCGTCCGGGATCCCGTCGGGGTCATTTCGGGACTTTTTCGCGACTAATACGGGATCATTTGGGAACCCTTTCGGCATCATTTCTGGATGGTTTTCGGGATCCGTCCGGGATCCCATCAGGGTAATTTCGGGACTATTAGGGGATCATTTGGGAACCTTTCCGGCATCATTTCTGGATAATTTTCGGGATCCGTCCGGGATGCCGACGAGGTAATTTCGGGACTATTTCGGGATCATTTGGGATACCTACCGGCATCATTTCTGGATGGTTTTTGGGATTCGTCCGGGATCCCGTCGTGGTCATTTCGGGACTTTTTCTCGACTAATACGGGATCATTTGCGGACCCTTTCGGAATGATAGTTGTCGGGATCCCGTCACGGTCATTTCGGGACTATTAGGAGACCATTTGAGGACCTTTCCGGCATCATTTCTGGATTGTTTTCGGAATCCCTTCGGGATCCCGTCAGGGTCATTTTGGGACTTTTTCGGATCATTTAAGGATGGCTTTCAGGATTCGTCCGGGAACCCGTCAGGGTAATTTCTGGACTTTTCCGAGACTATTTCGGGATCATTTTGGGACCTTCCCAAGATCATTTCTGGATGGATTTCGGGATCGGTCCGGGATGCTGTCAGGGTCATTTTGGGACTATTAGGTGATCATTTGAGGATCTCCGGCATCACTTCTGGATGGTTTTCGGTGTCCGTTCAGGATCCCGTCGGAATAATTGCGGGACTTTTTCGGGATCATTTGGGGTTCCTTCCGGCATCATTTATGGATGGTTTTTAAGATTCGTCCGGCATCCCGTCGGGGCCATTTTAGGACTTTTTCTCGACTAATACGGGATAATTTTAGAAATAAGATTTTTCAATTAGAAGAAAATTTTTCTAAGCGGGGTCGCCCCTCGGCAGTGTCTGGCAAGCGCTCCGATTGTATTTCTGCCATGAAAAGCTCTCAGTGAAAACTCATCTGACTTGCAGATGCCGTTCGGAGTCGGCATAAAACATGTAGGTCCCGTCCGGCCAATTTGTAGGGAAAAATCAAGAGGAGCACGACGCAAATTGGAAGAGAAGCTCGGCCTTAGATCTCTTCGGAGGTTATCGCGCCTTACATTTATTTTTTTTTTTTTAATACGGGATAATTTGCGGGCCCTTTCGGTATCATTTCTGGATAGTTGTCAGGATCCGTTCGGGATCCCGTCAGGGTCTTTTCGGAACTATTAGGAGATCTTTTGAGGACCTTTCCGGCATCATTTCTGGATAGTTTTCGGGATCCTTTCGGGGTCCTATCAGGGTCATTTCGGGACTTTTTCGGCAACATTTAAGATTGGTTTTCAGGATTCGTCCGGGATCCCGTCAGGGTAATTTCTGGACTTTTTCGAGACTATTTCGGGATCATTTTGGGACCAGCCCAAGATCATTTCTGGATGGATTTCGGGATCTGTCCGGGATGCCGTCAGAATCATTTTGGGACTATTAGGTGATCATTTGAGGACCTTTCCGGCATCACTTCTGCATGGTTTTCGGTATCCGTTCAGGATTCCGTCGGAATAATTGCGGGACTTTTTCGGGATCATTTGGGGTCCCTTCCGGCATCATTTTTGGATGGTTTTTGGGATTCGTCCGGCATCCCGTCGGGGTCATTTCGGGACTTTTTCTCGACTAATACCGGATCATTTGGGGACCTTTTCGGCATCATTTCTGTATGGTTTTCGGGATCCGTTCGGGATCCCGTCGGGTTCATTTCTGGACTTTTTCTCGACTAATACGGGATCATTTGGGGTAGCTTCCGGCAGCATTGCTAGATGGTTTTCGGGATCCGTCCGGGATCCAATCAGGGCCATTTCGGGACTATTTCGGGATTATTTGGGGTACCTTCCGGCATCATTTCTAGATGGTTTTCGGGATCCGTCCGGGATCCCGTCATGGTCATTTCGGTACTATTTCGGGATCATTTGAGATACCTTTCGGCACCATTTCTAGATGGTTTACGGGATCCGTTCGGGAGCCCGTCAGGTTAATTTCGGAACTATTTCGGGATCCTTTGGGGTACCTTCCGGCATCATTTCTATATGGTTTTGAGGATCCGTCCGGGATCCCGTCGGGGTCATTTCGGGAATTTTTCTCGACTAATACGGGATCATTTGGGGATGCTTTCGGCATCATTTCTGGATGGTTTTCGGGATCCGTCCAGTATCCCGCCGGGGTCATTTCGGGACTATTTCGGGATCATTTGGGGTACCTTCCGGCATCATTTCTAGATGGTTTTCGAGATCCGTCCGGGATCCCGTCGGAGTTATTTCGGGACTTTTTTCTGGATTATTTCGGGATCATTTTGGGACCCTTGCGGGATAATTTCTGCATGATTTTCGGGATCTGTCCGGGATCCGTCGGAGTTATTTCGGGAGTTTTTCGGGACTATTTTGGGATCAATTTTGGACCATTTCGGGATAATTTCTGAATGATTTTCGGGATTCGTCCGGAATCCCGTCGGAGTTATTGCTGGACTTTTCCGGGATCATTTGGGGATCCCCCTAGATTCATGGATGGTTTTAGTGATCCCGTCAGGGTCAAATGGGTACTTTTCGGGACTATTTCGAGATCATTTGGAGACCCTTCCGGCATTATTTCGGAATGTTTCTCGGGATCCATATGGAATCCCGTCAGCGTACTTTGGAAACTTTTTCAGGGCTATATCGTGTTCCGGCAAAAACATTTCGGGACTTTTTTGGGAGTATTTCGGTATTATTTCAGGATGGATACTTCAGGGATAATTTCTGGATTATTTTCTGAATCCCTGCAGGATCCCGTCAGGATTATTTTGGGACCCCTCCGGGATAATTTATGGGTCATTCTCGGGATCTGTCCGGGATCCCGTCGGAGTTATTTCGGGAATTTTTCTGGATTATTTCGGGATCATTTTGGGACCCTTGCGGTATAATTTCTGTATGATTTTCGGGATCTGTCCGGGATTCCGTTGGAGTTTTTTCGGGACTTTTTCCGGACTTTTTCCGGGATCAATTCTGTATGGTTTTCGGGGTCCCGCCACGGTAATTTCAGGAATTTTTCGGGACTATTTCGGAATCATTTTGGTACCCCTCCTGGTTAATTTCTGGATGATTTTCGGGATCTGCCCGGAAATTTTGGTATCATCTTGGGTCCGGGATCATTTTAGGTCTCTTCGCAACCGGTAGTTCAGCACACATGCCTTTTTATATTATGAGCTTTTATGGCCGTGCATTTGCTGCTAACAGAGCTTTTTCGTTCAATTTTTTAAGTTTTTTCAATGAATCGTGTAACGAACTGTTATAACTATAATTACACTTTTTTTAATATTTTAACCAACTAAATACCCGAAAAGCAACACTATTTTCATCTAAAAAATTCTCTTTGGTTTTAGCTAATTGTAGTTTCACTCCTTTGTTCTATGAGTAGTAATTCTTTCACCCCTCTCATATCAATTAATTTAATTTAAAAACAAAATGTATTTTTTTTTAATTCGAGAAAACTGTACTGTGCTATTCATGAAAGCGTACCTTTCAGCTTATCTTCTTATTTAGTTCTTTTTTTTACTAAATTACAAAAATAAAATACATTAGACAAAAATAATTTTTAAACAGATAACTTGATAAGCAGGCTAACGTGAATAGCACATATATTTTTTTTCTCCTTGCGGACGGGGCCGCGGGTAAAGGCTAGTATATTATAAATGGCAAAGTTTGGATGTTAAGATGTTTGGATGTTTAGATGTTTGGATGTTTGGATGTTTGGATGTTTGGATGTTTGTCCAGACGTTTGTCTTTGTGACTCAATAACGCAAGAACGGCTGGACCGATTTGGATGAAATTTTGCACACATATAGCCAATAGTCTAGAAGGATCTACTAGCTATATATTTTTCAAAAGGGGCGTGGTTCCCGCCCCTAGGAACAGTTATAATTTAATTATTATATTTTTTCGTCTTTGCGACTGAATCACGCCAGAATGGCTACACGGATTTTGATGAAATTTAGGACACAGACAGTAGTCTACTAGCGAAATTTTTTTCGAACATGGAAAGAGGGGTGGCGGTCCCACGACCCTTCGAGAAATTATTTTTCATAATTTTTACACATTATAACTTTACGTATACTGGCCTTCACCAATATCACAGACTCAAGGGGTCAAATAAGTCGAGGGCTTACAAAGTAAGCAGTGACACCCTCCGCCCTCCCCCCTTTATCTCCCCCTCTGGTGTAAAATCCATAAATTGTTATAACTCAATCTAAATTTTCTCCTAAATCAATAGTTTTTGGTATCTGGTACATACAGAACGAGATCTAGACAATTTTGGAGGAACGATCAATGGTCCTCTCCTCTACTCCCGCCATCCGCCCTCCATCAATTGTTTTTATTAGCACGCTTCTATTAGCTTTACCTGTATGTTTCTATCAAACTTTTTATTCGCTCCAATGCGCCTGCTGCCTTATTAACATGGTTTTATAATTAGCTTCACCTTATTTGTGATCCCGTAAGGGTCATATCGAGACCCTTCCGGGATCATTTCTGGATGGTTTTCGGGACCGGTCCGGGATTACGCCGGGGTAATTTCGGGACTTTTTCGGGACTATTTCGGGATCATTTTGGGACCCTTCCGGGATCATTTCTGTATAGTTTACGGGATCCGTCCGGGATCCCGTCGGGGTTATTTTGGAACATTTTCGGGACTATTCCGGAATCATTTCGGGACTATTTCGCGATCATTTGGGGACCCTTCCGGCATCATTTCTGGATGGTTTTCGGGATCCGTGCGGGATCTCGTCGGGGTCATATGGGGACTTTTTGGGATCATTTGTGGGCTCTTCCGGCATCATTTCTGGATGGTTTTCGGGATCCGTCCGGGATATCGTCGGGGTCATTTGGGGACTTTTTCGGGATCATTTGGGGGCTCTTCCGGCATCATTTCTGGATGGTTTTCGGGATCCGTCCGGGATCATTTGGGGACTTTTTCCGGATCATTTTGGGGCTCATCCGGCATCATTTCTGGATGGTTTTCGGGATCCGTCCGGGATCCCGTCGGGGTCATTTCGGGACTTTTTCGCGACTAATACGGGATCATTTGGGAACCCTTTCGGCATCATTTCTGGATGGTTTTCGGGATCCGTCCGGGATCCCGTCGGGGTCATTTCGGGACTTTTTCGCGACTAATACGGGATCATTTGGGAACCCTTTCGGCATCATTTCTGGATAGTTGTCGGGATCCCGTCACGGTCATTTCGGGACTATTAGGGGATCATTTGAGGACCTTTCCGGCATCATTTCTGTATTGTTTTCGGAATCCTTTCGGGATCCCGTCAGTGTCATTTTGGGACTTTTTTGGGGCTAATACGGGATCATTTGGGGATCCTCTAGGGGTCGTTTCGTGACTTTTTCTGTTTTATTTCGGGATCATTTGGGGACCCTTCCGGCATAATTTCTTGATGGTTTGCCGGATCCATCAGGGCCATTTCGGGACCATTTTGGGATCATTTGGGGACCCTTCCGAGATCATTTCTGGATCCGTCCGGGATGCCGTAGGAGCCATTTCGGGATTTTTTGTTACTTTTCCGGGATAGTTTTTGGACCCTTCCGGGATCATTTCTGGATCTGTGCGGGATCCCATCTGGGTCATTTCCGGACTATTTCGGGATCATTTTGGGATCCTTCCTGAATCATTTCTGTATGGTTTTCGCGATCCGTCGTTGATTCCCTCGGAGCCATTTCGGAACCTTTTCTGGAGTATGTCGGGGTCATTTGGGGACTTTTTCGGGATCATTTGGGGCTCTTCCGGCATCATTTCTGGATGGTTTTCGGGATCCGTGCGGGATCTCGTCGGGGTCATTTGGGGACTTTTTCGGGATAATTTGGGGGCTCTTCCGGCATCATTTCTGGATGGTTTTCGGGATCCGTCCGGGATATCGTCGGGGTCATTTGGGGACTTTTTCGGGATCATTTGGGGGCTCTTCCGGCATCATTTCTGGATGGTTTTCGGGATCCGTCCGGGATCCCATCAGGGTAATTTCGGGACTATTAGGGGATCATTTGTGGACCTTTCCGGCATCATTTCTGGATAATTTTCGGTATCCGTTCGGGATGCCGACGAGGTCATTTCGGGATTATTTCGGGATCATTTGGGATACCTACCGGCATCATTTCTGGATGGTTTTTGGGATTCGTCCGGGATCCCGTCGGGGTCATTTCGGGACTTTTTCTTGACTAATACGGGATCATTTGCGGACCCTTTCGGCATAATTTCTGGATAGTTGTCGGGATCCGTTCGGGATCCCGTCACGGTCATTTCGGAACTATTAGGGGATCATTTGAGGACCTTTCCGGCATCATTTCTGGATAGTTTTCGGAATCCTTTCGGGATCCCGTCAGGGTCATTTCGGGGCTTTTTCGGGATCATTTAAGGATGGCTTTCAGGATTCGTCCGGGAACCCGTCAGGGTAATTTCTGGACTTTTCCCAGACTATTTCGGGATAATTTTGGGACCCTCCCAAGATCATTTCTGGATGGATTTCGGGATCTGTCCGGGATGCCGTCAGGGTCATTTTGGGACTATTAGGTGATCATTTGAGGACCTTTTCGGCATCACGACTTTTTCTCGACTAATACGGGATCATTTGCGGGCCCTTTCGGCATCATTTCTAGATAGTTGTCGGGATCCGTTCGTGATCCCGTCAGGGTCTTTTCGGAACGATTAGGTGATCATTTGAGGACATTTCCGGCATCATTTCTGGATAGTTTTCGGGATCCTTTCGGGGTCCAGTCAGGGTCATTTCGGGACTTTTTCTCGACTAATACGGGATCATTTGCGGGCCCTTTCGGTATCATTTGTGGATAGTTGTCGGGATCCGTTCGGGATCCCGTCAGGGTCTTTTCGGAACTATTGGGAGATCATTTGAGGACCTTTCCGGCATCATTTCTGGTTAGTTTTCGGGATCCTTTCCGGGTCCCATCAGGGTCATTTCGGGACTTTTTCGGCATCATTTAAGATTGGTTTTCAGGATTCGTCCGGTATCCGTCAGGGTAATTTCTGGACTTTTCCCAGACTATTTCGGGATAATTTTGGGACCCTCCCAAGATCATTTCTGGATGGATTTCGGGATCTCCGGGATGCCGTCAGGGTCATTTTGGGACTATTAGGTGATCATTTGAGGACCTTTTCGGCATCACGACTTTTTCTCGACTAATACGGGATCATTTGCGGGCCCTTTCGGCATCATTTCTAGATAGTTGTCGGGATCCGTTCGGGATCCCGTCAGGGTCTTTTCGGAACGATTAGGTGATCATTTGAGGACATTTCCGGCATCATTTCTGGATAGTTTTCGGGATCCTTTCGGGGTCCAGTCAGGGTCATTTCGCGACTTTTTCGGGATCATTTAGAGATGGCTTTCAGGATTCGTCCGGGAACCCGTCAGGGTAATTTCTCAACTTTTCCGAGAC
The DNA here is from genome assembly GCF_040869045.1 of Eurosta solidaginis. NCBI lineage: Eukaryota > Metazoa > Arthropoda > Insecta > Diptera > Tephritidae > Eurosta > Eurosta solidaginis. Next base: position 22,723 of record NW_027137347.1, on the reverse strand, counting down.
TATTTCGGGATAATTTTGGGACCTTCCCAAGATCATTTCTGGATGGATTTTGGGATCAGTCCGGGATGCCGTCAGGGTCATTTTGGTATTAGGTGATCATTTGAGGACCTTTCCGGCATCACTTCTGGATGGTTATCGGTATCCGATCAGGATCCCCTCGGAATCATTGCGGGACTTTTTCGGGATCATTTGGGGTCCCTCCCAAGATAATTTCTGGATGGATTTCGGGATCTGTCCGGGATCCCGTCAGGGTCATTTAGGGGTGCTTTCGAGATCCCGTCAGGGTCATTTCGGGACTTCTTCGGGAATATATTGGGATCATTTCTGGATGGTTTATGGGATCCGTCCATGACCCATTAAGGGTCATTTCGGGACTATTAGGTGATCATTTGAGGACCTTTCCGGCGTCACTTCTGGATGATTTTCGGTATCCGTTCGGGATCCCGTCGGAATCAATGCGGGACTTTTACGGAATCATTTGGGATTCCTTCCGGCATCATTTCTGGATGGTTTTCGGGATTTGTCCGGGATCCCGTCGGGGTTATTTCGGGACGTTTTCGGGGCTAATACGGGATCATTTGGGGATCCTCTAGGGGTCGTTTCGTAACTTTTTCTGTATTATTTCGGGATCATTTTGGGACCCTTTCGGCATAATTTCTGGATGGTTTGCCGGATCCATCAGGGTCATTTCGGGACCATTTTGGGATCATTTGGTGACCCTTCCGAGATCATTTCTGGATCCGTCCGGGATGCCGTAGTAGCCATTTCGGGATTTTTTGTTACTTTTCCGGGATAGTTTTTGCACCCTTCCGGGATCATTTCTGGATCTGTGCGGGATCCCATCTGGGTCAATTCCGGACTATTTCGGGATCATTTTGGAATCCTTCCGGAATCATTTCTGTATGGTTTTCGCGATCCATCGTGGATCCCCTCGGAGCCATTTCGGAACTTTTTCTGGAGTTAGTCGGGATAATTTTCGGAACTTTTTCGGGACTATTTCGGGATCAATTTGGTACCCTTCAGGCATCATTTCTGTGTGGTTATCTGGATAAGTCTAGAATCGTGTCGTTGTCATTTCGGGTTTTTTGGGACTACTTCGGGAACTTTTGGAAACACTTCCGGGGCGTTTCTGGATGGTTTTCGGGATCCGTCCGCGACAGCGTCGGGGTCATTTCGTGGCTTTTTCTGGATAATTTCGTTATCATTTTGGGATCCTATCAGGTTATCAGCTCATAAAGTTCTTTTTTTTACTCAATTACAAAAATAAAATGCATTAGGCAAAAAAAAAATTTTAAACAGATAACTTTATAAGCAGGCTAACGTGAATAGCCCACATATTTCATTTTCTCCTTGCGGACGGGGCCGCGGGTAAAGGCTAGTATATATTATAAATGGGAAAGTTTGGATGTTAAGATGTTTGGATGTTTGGATGTTTGGATGTTTAGATGTTTGGATGTTTGGATGTTTGTCCAGACGTTTGTCTTTGTGACTCAATAACGCAAGAACGGCTGGACCGATTTGGATGAAATTTTGCACACATATAGCCAATAGTCTAGAAGGATCTACTAGCTATATATTTTTCAAAAGGGGCGTGGTCCCCGCCCCTAGGAACAGTTATAATTTAATTATACTCAGTTGAGCAGAGCTCACAGAGTATATTAAGTTTGATGGGATAACGGTTGGTTGTACATATATAAAGGAATCGAGATAGATATAGACTTCCATATATCAAAATAATCAGGATCCAAAAAAATTTTGATTGAGCCATGTCCGTCCGTCCGTCCGTCCGCCCGTTAACACGATAACTTGAGTAAATTTTGAGGTATCTTGATGAAATTTGGTACGTAGGTTCCTGAGCACTCATCTCAGATCGCTATTTAAAATGAACGATATCGGACTATAACCACGCCCACTTTTTCGATATCGAAAATTTCGAAAAACCGAAAAAGTGCGATAATTCATTACCAAAGACAGATAAAGCGACGAAACTTGGTGGATGAGTTGAATTTATGATGCAAAATAGAAAATTAGTAAAATTTTGGACAATGGGCGTGGCACCGCCCACTTTTAAAAGAAGGTAATTTAAAACTTTTGCAAGCTATAATTTGTCAGCCGTTGAAGATATCATGATGAAATTTGGCAGGGACGTTACCCCTATTACTATATGTACGCCTAATAAAAATTAGCAAAATCGCAGAAGGACCACGCCCACTTTAAAAAAAAAATTTTTTTAAAGAAAAATTTTAACAAAAAATTTAATATCTTTACTGTATATAAGTAAATTATGTCAACATTCAACTCCAGTAATGATATGGTGCAACAAAATACAAAACTAAAAGAAAATTTCAAAATGGGCTTGGCTCCGCCCTTTTTCATTTAATTTGTCTAGGATGCTTTTAATGCCATAAGTCGAACAAAAATTAACCAATCCTTGTGAAATTTGGTAGAGGCTTAGCTCCTAGGACGATAACTGTTTTCTGTGAAAAAGGGCGAAATCGGTTGAAGCCACGCCCGGTTTTTATACACAGCCGATCGTCTGTCCTTCCGCTCGGCCGTTAACACGATAACTTGAGCAAAAATCGATATATCTTTACTAAACTCAGTTCACGTACTTACCTGAACTCACTTTGTATTGGTGTAAAAAATGGTCGAAATCCGACTATGACCACGCCCACTTTTTCGATATCGAAAATTACGAAAAATGAAAAAAATGTCATAATTATATACCAAATACAAAAAAAGCAATGAAACATGGTAATTTTATTGGTCTATTGACGCAAAATATAACTTTAGAAAAAAACTTGGTAAAATGGGTGTGACACCTACCATATTAAGTAGAAGAAAATGAAAAAGTTTTGCAGGGCGAAATCAAAAGCCCTTGGAATCTTGGAAGGAATACTGTTCGTGGTATTACATATATAAATAAATTAGCGGTACCCGACAGATGATGTTCTGGATCACCCTGGTCCACATTTTGGTCGATATCTCGAAAACGCCTTCACATATACAACTAAGGGCCACTCCCTTTTAAAACCCTCATTAATACCTTTAATTTTATACCCATATCGTACAAACACATTCTAGAGTCACCCCTGGTCCACGTTTATGGCGATATCTCGAAAAGGCGTCCACATATAGAACTAAGGCCCACTCCTTTTTAAAATACTCATTAACACCTTTCATTTGATACCCATATCGTACAAACAAATTCTAGGGTCACCTTTGGTCCACCTTTATGGCGATATCTCGAAACGGCGTCCACCTATGGAACTAAGGATTACTCCCTTTTAAAATACTCATTAGCACCTTCCTTTTGATACCCATATTGTACAAACAAATTCTAGGGTCACCCCTGGTCCACCTTTATGGCGATATCTCGAAACGGCGTCCACCTATGGAACTAAGGATTACTCGCTTTTAAAATACTCATTAACACCTTTCATTTGATACTCATATCGTACAATCGCATTCTAGAGTCACCCCTGGTCCACCTTTATGGCGATATCTCAAAACTTTAGAAAAAACTTTATAAAATGGTTGTGACACCTACCATATTAAGTAGAAGAAAATGAAAAAATTCTGCAGGGCGAAATAAAAAACCCTTAAAATGTTGGCAGGTATTACATATATAAATAAATTAGCGTTATCCAACAGATGATGTTCTGGGTCACCCTGGTCCACATTTTTGTCGATAGCTGGAAAACGCCTTCACATATACAACTACCACCAGTCCCTTTTTAAACTCTCATTAATACATTTAATTTGATACCTATATCGTACAAACACATTCTAAAGTCAGCCCTGGTTCACCTATGGCGATATTTGGACACGGCGTCCATCTATAGAACTAAGGCCCACTCATTTTTAAAATACTCATTAACACCTTTCTTTTGATACCCATATTGTACAAACAAATTCTAGGGTCACCCCTGGTCCACCTTTATGGCGATATCTCGAAACGGCGTCCACCTATGGAACTAAGGATTACTCCCTTTTAAAATACTCATTAACGCCTTTCTTTTGATACCCATATTGTACAAACAAATTCTAGGGTCACCCCTGGTCCACCTTTATGGCGATAGCTCGAAACGCCGTCCACCTATGGAACTAAGGATTACTCGCTTTTAAAATACTCATTAGCACCTTTCATTTGATACCTATATCGTACAAACAAATTCTAGGGTCACCCCTGGTCCACCTTTATGGCGATATCTCGAAACGGCGTCCACCTATGGAACTAAGGATTACTCCATTTTAAAATACTCATTAACACCTTTCATTTGATACCCATATTGTACAAACAAATTCTAGGGTCACCCCTGGTCCACCTTTATGGCGATATCTCGAAACGGCGTCCACCTATGGAACTAAGGATTACTCCCTTTTAAAATACTCATTAACGCCTTTCTTTTGATACCCATATTGTACAAACAAATTCTAGAGTCACCCCTGGTCCACCTTTATGGCGATATCTCGAAAAGGCGACCACCTATACAACTACCCCCACTGCCTTTTAAAACCCTCCTCAATACCTTTAATTTGATACCCATATCGTGCAAACAAATTCTAGGGTCACACCTGGTCCACCTTTATGGCGATATCTCGAAACGGAGTCCACTTGTGGAACTAAACATCACTCCCTTTTAAAATACTCATTAACACCTTTCTTTTGATACCCATATTGTACAAACAAATTCTAGGGTCACCCCTGGTCCACCTTTATGGCGATATCTCGAAACGGCGTCCACCTATGGAACTAAGGATTACTCCATTTTAAAATACTCATTAACACCTTTCATTTGATACCCATATCGTACAAACTCATTCTAGAGTCAACCCTGATCCACCTTTATGGCGATATCCCTAAATGGCGTCCACCTATAGAACTATGGCCCACTCCTTCATAAAATACTCCTTAATGCCTTTCATTTGATACACATGTCATACAAACACATTCCAGGGTTTCACTCGGTTCATTTTCCTACATGGTTATTTTCCCTTATGTTGTCACCATAGCTCTCAACTGAGTATGTAATGTTCGGTTACACCCGAACTTAAGCTTCCTTACTTGTTATTATATTTTTTCGTCTTTGCGACTGAATCACGCCAGAATGGCTACACGGATTTTGATGAAATTTGGGACACAGACAGTAGTCTACTAGCAAAATTTTTTTCGAACATGGAAAGAGGGGTGGCGGTCCCACGACCCTTCGAGAAATTATTTTTCATAATTTTTACACATTATAACTTTACGTATACTGGCCTTCACCAATATCACAGACTCAAGGGGTCAAATAAGTCGAGGGCTTACAAAGTAAGCAGTGACACCCTCCGCCCGCCCCCCTTTATCTCCCCCTCTGGTGTAAAATCCATAAATTGTTATAACTCAATCTAAATTTTCTCCTAAATCAATAATTTTTGGTATCTGGTACATACAGAACGAGATCTAGACAATTTTGGAGGAACGATCAGTGGTCCTCTCCTCTACTCCCGCCATCCGCCCTCCATCAATTGTTTTTATTAGCACGCTTCTATTAGCTTTACCTGTATGTTTCTATCAAACTTTTTATTCGCTCCAATGCGCCTGCTGCCTTATTAACATGGTTTTATAATTAGCTTCACCTTATTTGTGATCCCGTAAGGGTCATATCGAGACCCTTCCGGGATCATTTCTGGATGGTTTTCGGGATCGGTCCGGGATTACGCCGGGGTAATTTCGGGACTTTTTCGGGACTATTTCGGGATCATTTTGGGACCCTTCCGGGATCATTTCTGTATAGTTTACGGGATCCGTCCGGGATCCCGTCGGGGTTATTTTGGAACATTTTCGGGACTATTCCGGAATCATTTCGGGACTATTTCGCGATCATTTGGGGACCCTTCCGGCATCATTTCTGGATGGTTTTCGGGATCCGTGCGGGATCTCGTCGGGGTCATATGGGGACTTTTTCGGGATCATTTGTGGGCTCTTCCGGCATCATTTCTGGATGGTTTTCGGGATCCGTCCGGGATATCGTCGGGGGTCATTTGGGGGCTCTTCCGGCATCATTTCTGGATGGTTTTCGGGATCCGTCCGGGATCTCGTCGGGGTCATTTGGGGACTTTTTCCGGATCATTTTGGGGCTCATCCGGCATCATTTCTGGATGGTTTTCGGGATCCGTCCGGGATCCCGTCGGGGTCATTTCGGGACTTTTTCGGGGACTAATACGGGATCATTTGGGAACCCTTTCGGCATCATTTCTGGATGGTTTTCGGGATCCGTCCGGATCTCGTCGGGGTCATTTCGGGACTTTTTCGCGACTAATACGGGATCATTTGGGAACCCTTTCGGCATCATTTCTGGATAGTTGTCGGATCCCGTCACGGTCATTTCGGGACTATTAGGGGATCATTTGAGGACCTTTCCGGCATCATTTCTGTATTGTTTTCGGAATCCTTTCGGGATCCCGTCAGTTTCATTTTGGGACTTTTTTGGGGCTAATACGGATCATTTGGGGATCCTCTAGGGGTCGTTTCGTGACTTTTTCTGTTTTATTTCGGGATCATTTGGGGACCCTTCCGGCATAATTTCTTGATGGTTTGCCGGATCCATCAGGGCCATTTCGGGACCATTTTGGGATCATTTGGGGACCCTCCGAGATCATTTCTGGATCCGTCCGGGATGCCGTAGGAGCCATTTCGGGATTTTTTGTTACTTTTCCGGGATAGTTTTTGGACCCTTCCGGGATCATTTCTGGATCTGTGCGGGATCCCATCTGGGTCATTTCCGGACTATTTCGGGATCATTTTGGGATCCTTCCGGAATCATTTCTGTATGGTTTTCGCGATCCGTCGTTGATTCCCTCGGAGCCATTTCGGAACCTTTTCTGGAGTATGTCGGGGTCATTTGGGGACTTTTTCGGGATCATTTGGGGCTCTTCCGGCATCATTTCTGGATGGTTTTCGGGATCCGTGCGGGATCTCGTCGGGGTCATTTGGGGACTTTTTCGGGATAATTTGGGGGCTCTTCCGGCATCATTTCTGGATGGTTTTCGGATCCGTCCGGGATATCGTCGGGTCATTTGGGGACTTTTTCGGGATCATTTGGGGGCTCTTCCGGCATCATTTCTGGATGGTTTTCGGGATCCGTCCGGGATCCCATCAGGGTAATTTCGGGACTATTAGGGGATCATTTGTGGACCTTTCCGGCATCATTTCTGGATAATTTTCGGTATCCGTTCGGGATGCCGACGAGGTCATTTCGGGATTATTTCGGGATCATTTGGGATACCTACCGGCATCATTTCTGGATGGTTTTTGGGATTCGTCCGGGATCCCGTCGGGGTCATTTCGGGACTTTTTCTTGACTAATACGGGATCATTTGCGGACCCTTTCGGCATAATTTCTGGATAGTTGTCGGGATCCGTTCGGGATCCCGTCACGGTCATTTCGGAACTATTAGGGGATCATTTGAGGACCTTTCCGGCATCATTTCTGGATAGTTTTTGGAATCCTTTCGGGATCCCGTCAGGGTCATTTCGGGGCTTTTTCGGGATCATTTAAGGATGGCTTTCAGGATTCGTCCGGGAACCCGTCAGGGTAATTTCTGGACTTTTCCCAGACTATTTCGGGATAATTTTGGGACCCTCCCAAGATCATTTCTGGATGGATTTCGGGATCTGTCCGGGATGCCGTCAGGGTCATTTTGGGACTATTAGGTGATCATTTGAGGACCTTTTCGGCATCACGACTTTTTCTCGACTAATACGGGATCATTTGCGGGCCCTTTCGGCATCATTTCTAGATAGTTGTCGGGATCCGTTCGTGATCCCGTCAGGGTCTTTTCGGAACGATTAGGTGATCATTTGAGGACATTTCCGGCATCATTTCTGGATAGTTTTCGGGATCCTTTCGGGGTCCAGTCAGGGTCATTTCGGGACTTTTTCTCGACTAATACGGGATCATTTGCGGGCCCTTTCGGTATCATTTGTGGATAGTTGTCGGGATCCGTTCGGGATCCCGTCAGGGTCTTTTCGGAACTATTGGGAGATCATTTGAGGACCTTTCCGGCATCATTTCTGGTTAGTTTTCGGGATCCTTTCCGGGTCCCATCAGGGTCATTTCGGGACTTTTTCGGCATCATTTAAGATTGGTTTTCAGGATTCGTCCGGTATCCGTCAGGGTAATTTCTGGACTTTTCCCAGACTATTTCGGGATAATTTTGGGACCCTCCCAAGATCATTTCTGGATGGATTTCGGGATCTGTCCGGGATGCCGTCAGGGTCATTTTGGGACTATTAGGTGATCATTTGAGGACCTTTTCGGCATCACGACTTTTTCTCGACTAATACGGGATCATTTGCGGGCCCTTTCGGCATCATTTCTAGATAGTTGTCGGGATCCGTTCGGGATCCCGTCAGGGTCTTTTCGGAACGATTAGGTGATCATTTGAGGACATTTCCGGCATCATTTCTGGATAGTTTTCGGGATCCTTTCGGGGTCCAGTCAGGGTCATTTCGGGACTTTTTCGGGATCATTTAGAGATGGCTTTCAGGATTCGTCCGGGAACCCGTCAGGGTAATTTCTGAACTTTTCCGAGACTATTTCGGGATAATTTTGGGACCTTCCCAAGATCATTTCTGGATGGATTTTGGGATCAGTCCGGGATGCCGTCAGGGTCATTTTGGTATTAGGTGATCATTTGAGGACCTTTCCGGCATCACTTCTGGATGGTTATCGGTATCCGATCAGGATCCCCTCGGAATCATTGCGGGACTTTTTCGGGATCATTTGGCGTCCCTCCCAAGATCATTTCTGGATGGATTTCGGGATCTGTCCGGGATCCCGTCAGGGTCATTTAGGGGTGCTTTCGAGATCCCGTCAGGGTCATTTCGGGACTTCTTCGGGAATATATCGGGATCATTTCTGGATGGTTGGCGGCCACCGTGGTGTGATGGTAGCGTGCTCCGCCTATCACACCGTATGCCCTGGGTTCAACTCCCGGGCAAAGCAACATCAAAATTTTAGAAATAAGGTTTTTCAATTAGAAGAAAATTTTTCTAAGCGGGGGTCGCCCCTCGGCAGTGTTTGGCAAGCGCTCCGGGTGTATTTCTGCCATGAAAAGCTCTCAGTGAAAACTCATCTGCCTTGCAGATGCCGTTCGGAGTCGGCATAAAACATGTAGGTCCCCTCCGGCCAATTTGTAGGGAAAATCAAGAGGAGCACGACGCAAATTGGAAGAGAAGCTCGGCCTTAGATCTCTTCGGAGGTTATCGCGCCTTACATTTATTTTTTTTTATTTCTGGATGGTTTATGGGATCCGTCCATGACCCATTAAGGGTCATTTCGGGACTATTAGGTGATCACTTGAGGACCTTTCCGGCGTCACTTCTGGATGATTTTCGGTATCCGTTCGGGATCCCGTCGGAATCAATGCGGGACTTTTACGGAATCATTTGGGATTCCTTCCGGCATCATTTCTGGATGGTTTTCGGGATTTGTCCGGGATCCCGTCGGGGTTATTTCGGGACGTTTTCGGGGGCTAATACGGGATCATTTGGGGATCCTCTAGGGGTCGTTTCGTGACTTTTTCTGTATTATTTCGGGATCATTTTGGGACCCTTTCGGCATAATTTCTGAATGGTTTGCCGGATCCATCAGGGTCATTTCGGGACCATTTTGGGATCATTTGGGGACCCTTCCGAGATCATTTCTGGATCCGTCCGGGATGCCGTAGTAGCCATTTCGGGATTTTTTGTTACTTTTCCGGGATAGTTTTTGCACCCTTCCGGGATCATTTCTGGATCTGTGCGGGATCCCATCTGGGTCAATTCCGGACTATTTTCGGGATCATTTTGGAATCCTTCCGGAATCATTTCTGTATGGTTTTCGCGATCCATCGTGGATCCCCTCGGAGCCATTTCGGAACTTTTTCTGGAGTTAGTCGGGATAATTTAGGGACCCTTCCTGGATATTTTCTGGATGGTTGCTGAGATCCGTCCGGGAGCCCGTCAGGGTAATTTCGGAACTTTTTCGGGACTATTTCGGGATCAATTTGGTACCCTTCAGGCATCATTTCTGTGTGGTTATCTGGATAAGTCTAGAATCGTGTCGTTGTCATTTCGGGTTTTTTTGGGACTACTTCGGGAACTTTTGGAAACACTTCCGGGGCGTTTCTGGATGGTTTTCGGGATCCGTCCGCGACAGCGTCGGGGTCATTTCGTGGCTTTTTCTGGATAATTTCGTTATCATTTTGGGATCCTATCAGGTTATCAGCTTATAAAGTTCTTTTTTTTTACTCAATTACAAAAATAAAATGCATTAGACAGAAAAAAAATTTTAAACAGATAACTTTATAAGCAGGCTAACGTGAATAGCCCACATATTTCATTTTCTCCTTGCGGACGGGGCCGCGGGTAAAGGCTAGTATATTATAAATGGCAAAGTTTGGATGTGAAGATGTTTGGATGTTTGGATGTTTGGATGTTTGTCCAGACGTTTGTCTTTGTGACTCAATCACGCAAGAACGGCTGGACGGATTTGTATGAAATTTGGCATGCATATAGCCAATAGTCTAGAAGGATCTACTAGCTATATATTTTTCAAAAGGGGCGTGGTCTCCGCCCCCTAGGAACAGTTATAATTTAATTATTATATTTTTTTGTCTTTGCGACTGAATCACGCCAGAACGGCTTCACGGATTTTGATGAAATTTGGGACAGAGATAATAGGCTACTGGCGAAATTTTTTTCGAACATGGAAAGGGGGAAGGGGGTCCCACGACCCCTTCGAATAATTACTTTTTAACAATTTTTACACATTATAACTTTACGTATACTGACTGACCTTCACCAATATTACAAACTCAATGGGTGAAATAAGTCGAGGGCTTACAAAGTCAGCAGTGATACCCCCCCCCCCCCACTCCTTTCCACTCTCGTGCAAAATTTATAAATTGTTATAACTCAATGTAAATTTTGTCCTAAAATCAATAATTTTTGGTATCTGGCTCATACAGATCGAGATCTAAACATTTTTGGAAAAACGATCAGTGGTACTCTCCTCCTCCCGCCATCCGCCCTCCTTCAATTGTTTTTATTAGCCCGCTTTTATTAGCTTTACCTGTATGTTTCCTTGTAACTCTTCATTCGCTCCAACGCGCCTGTTGCCTTATTAACATGGTTTTATAATTATCTTCACCCTATTTGTAATCCCGTTTGGGTCATATCGAGACCCTTCCGGGATCATTTCTGGATGGTTTTCGGGATCCGTCCGCGATCCCGCCGGGGTCATTTCTGGACTTTTTCGGGACTATTCCGGTATTATTTTGGGACCCTTCCGGGATCATTTGTGTATAGTTTTCGGGATCCGTCCGGGATTCCGTCGGGATTATTTTGGGACATTTTCGGGGACTATTCCGGAATCATTTCGGGACTATTTCGCGATCATTTGGGGACCCTTCCGGCATCATTTCTGCATGGTTTTCGGGATCCGTGCGGGATCTCGTCGGGGTCATATGGGGACTTTTTCGGGATCATTTGGAGGCTCTTCCGGCATCATTTCTGGATGGTTTTCGGGATCCGTCCGGGATATCGTCGGGGTCATTTGGGAACTTTTTCGGGATCATTTGGGGGCTCTTCCGGCATTATTTCTGGATGGTTTTCGGGATCCGTCCGGGATCTCGTCGGGGTCATTTGGGGACTTTTTCGGGATCATTTTGGGGCTCATCCGGCATCATTTCTGGATGGTTTTCGGGATCCGTCCGGGATCCCGTCGGGGTCATTTCGGGACTTTTTCGCGAATAATACGGGATCATTTGGGAACCCTTTCGGCATCATTTCTGGATGGTTTTCGGGATCCGTCCGGGATCCCATTAGGGTAATTTCGGGACTATTAGGGGATCATTTGGGAACTTTCCGGCATCATTTCTGGATAATTTTCGGGATCCGTCCGGGATGCCGACGAGGTCATTTCGGGACTATTTCGGGATCATTTTGGATACCTACCGGCATCATTTCTGGATGGTTTTTGGGATTCGTCCGGGATCCAGTCGTGGTCCTTTCGGGACTTTTTTTCGACTAATACGGGATCATTTGCGGACCCTTTCGGCATCATATCTGGATAGTTGTCGGGATCCCGTAAGGGTCATTTCGGGACTATTAGGGGATCATTTGAGGACCTTTCCGGCATCATTTCTGTATTGTTTGCGGAATCCTTTCGGGATCCCGTCAGGGTCATTTTGGGACTTTTTCGGGGCTAATACGGGATCATTTGGGGATCCTCTAGGGGTCGTTTCGTGACTTTTTCTGTTTTATTTCGGGATCATTTGGGGACCCTTCCGGCATAATTTCTTGATGGTTTGCCGGATCCATCAGGGTCATTTCGGGACCATTTTGTGATCATTTGGGGACCCTTCCGAGATCATTTCTGGATCCGTCCGGGATGCCGTAGGAGCCATTTCGGAATTTTTTGTTACTTTTCCGGGATAGTTTTTGGACCCTTCCGGGATCATTTCTGGATCTGTGCGGGATCCCATCTGGGTCATTTCCGGACTATTTCGGGATTATTTTGGGATCCTTCCGGAATCATTTCTGTATGGTTTTCGCGATCCGTCGTTGATTCCTTCGGAGCCATTTCGGAACCTTTTCTGGAGTATGTCGGGGTCATTTGGGGACTTTGTCGGGATCATTTGGGGCTCTTCCGGCATCATTTCTGGATGGTTTTCGGGATCCGTGCGGGATCTCGTCGGGGTCATTTGGGGACTTTTTCGGGATCATTTGGGGGCTCTTCCGGCATCATTTCTGGATGGTTTTCGGGATCCGTCCGGGATATCGTCGAGGTCATTTGGGGACTTTTTCGGGATCATTTGGGGGCTCTTCCGGCATCATTTCTGGATGGTTTTCGGGATCCGTCCGGGAACCCGTCACGGCCATTTCGGAACTATTAGGGGATCATTTGAGGACCTTTCCGGCATCATTTCTGGATAGTTTTTGGAATCCTTTCGGGATCCCGTCAGGGTCATTTCGGGGCTTTTTCGGGATCATTTAAGGATGGCTTTCAGGATTCGTCCGGGAACCCGCCAGGGTAATTTCTGAACTTTTCCGGGACTATTTCGGGATCATTTTGGGACCTTCCCAAGATCATTTCTGGATGGATTTCGGGATTTGTCCGGGGATGCCCTCAGGATCATTTTGGGACTATTAGGGGAGCATTTGATGACCGTTCCGGCATCACTTCTGGATGGTTTTCGGTATCCGTTCAGATTCCCGTCGGAATAATTGCGGGACTTTTTCGGGATCATTGGGGTCCCTTCCGATATCATTTCTGGATGGTTTTCGGGATCCGTCCACGACCCCTTAAGGGTCATTTCGGGACTATTAGGTGATCATTTGAGGACCTTTCCGGCATCACTTCTGGATGATTTTCGGTATCCTTTCGGGATCCCGTCGGAATCAATGCGGGACTTTTACGGAATCATTTGGGGATTCCTTCCGGCATCATTTCTGGATGGTTTTTCGGGATTTGTCCGGGATCCCGTCGGGGTTATTTCGGGACCTTTTCGGGGCTAATACGGGATCATTTGGGGATCCTCTAGCGGTCGTTTCGTGACTTTTTCTGTATTATTTCGGGATCATTTTGGGACCCTTTCGGCATAATTTCTTGATGGTTTGCGGATCATCAGGGTCATTTCGGGGACCATTTTGGGATCATTTGGGGACCCTTCCGAGATCATTTCTGGATCCGTCCGGGATGCCGTAGGAGCCATTTCGGGATTTTTTGTTACTTTTCCGGGATAGTTTTTGCACCCTTCCGGGATCATTTCTGGATCTGTGCGGGATCCCATCTGGCTCAATTCCGGACTATTTCGGGATCATTTTGGAATCCTTCCGGAATCATTTCTGTATGGTTTTCGCGATCCATCGTGGATCCCCTCGGAGCCATTTCGGAACTTTTTCTGGAGTTAGTCGGGATAATTTAGGGACCCTTCCTGGATATTTTCTGGATGGTTTTTGAGATCCCGCCGGGAGCCCGTCAGGGTCATTTCGGAACCTTTTCGGGATCATTTTGGAACACCTTCAGGGATCATTTCTGTGTGGTTCTCTGGATACGTCTAGAATCGTGTCGTTGTCATTTCGGGGTTTTTTTTGGGACTTTTGGAGACGCTTCCGGGCATTTCTGGATGGTTTTCGGGATCCGTCCGCGATAGCGTGGGAGTCATTTCGTAGCTTTTTCTGGATAATTTCGGGATCATTTGGGATCCTATCAGGTTATCAGCTCATTTAGTTCTTTTTTTACTCAATTACAAAATAAAATGCATTAGACAGAAAACAAAATTTTAAACAGATAATAAGCAGGCTAACGCGAATAAGCCATATATTTAAAATTTTCCTTGCGGACGGGGCCGCGGGTAAAGGCTAGTATATTATAAATGGGAAAGTTTGGATGTTAAGATGTTTGGATGTTTGGATGTTTGTCCAGACGTTTGTCTTTGTGACTCAATAACGCAAGAACGGCTGGGACCGATTTGGATGAAATTTTGCACACATATAGCCAATAGTCTAGAAGGATCTACTAGCTATATATTTTTCAAAAGGGGCGTGGTCCCCGCCCCTTAGGAACAGTTATAATTTAATTATTATATTTTTTCGTCTTTGTGACTGAATCACGCCAGAATGGCTACACGGATTTTGATGAAATTTGGGACACAGACAGTAGTCTACTAGCGAAATTTTTTTCGAACATGGAAAGAGGGGTGGGGGTCCCACGACCCCTTCCAGAAATTATTTTTCATAATTTTTACACATTATAACTTTACGTATACTGGCCCTTCACCAATATCACAGACTCAAAGGGTCAAATAAGTCGAGGGCTTACAAAGTAAGCAGTGACACCCTCCGCCCGCCCCCCTTTATCACCCCTCTGGTGTAAAATCCATAAATTGTTATAACTCAATCTAAATTTTCTCCTAAATCAATAGTTTTTGGTATCTGGTACATACAGAACGAGATCTAGACAATTTTTGGAGGAACGATCAGTGGTCCTCTCCTCTACTCCCGCCATCCGCCCTCCATCAATTGTTTTTATTAGCACGCTTTTATTAGCTTTACCTGTATGTTTCTATGTAACTTTTTATTCGCTCCAATGCGCCTGCTGCCTTATTAACATGGTTGTATAATTAGCTTAACCTTATTTGTAATCCCGTAAGGGTCATGTCGAGACCCTTCCGGGATCATTTCTGGATGGTTTTCGGGATCGGTCCGGGATTACGCCGGGGTAATTTCGGGACTTTTTCGGGGACTATTTCGGTATCATTTTGGGACCCTTCCGGGATCATTTCTGTATAGTTTACGGGATCCGTCCGAGATCCCGTCGGGGTTATTTTGGAACATTTTCGGGGACTATTCCGGAATCATTTCGGGACTATTTCGCGATCATTTGGGGACCCTTCCGGCATCATTTCTGGATGGTTTTCGGGATCCGTGCGGGATCTCGTCGGGGTCATATGGGGACTTTTTCGGGATCCTTTGGGGGCTCTTCCGGCATCATTTCTGGATGGTTTTCGGGATCCGTCCGGGATATCGTCGGGGTCATTTAGGGACTTTTTCGGGATCATTTGGGGGCTCTTGCGGCATCATTTCTGGATGGTTTTTCGGGATCCGTCCGGGATCTCGTCGGGGTCATTTGCGGACTTTTTCGGGATCATTTTGGGGCTCATCCGGCATCATTTCTGGATGGTTTTCGGGATCCGTCCGGGATCCCGTCGGGGTCATTTCGGGACTTTTTCGCGACTAATACGGGATCATTTGGGAACCCTTTCGGCATCATTTCTGGATGGCTTTCGGGATCCGTCCGGGATCCCGTCGGGGTCATTTCGGGACTTTTTCGCGACTAATACGGGATCATTTGGGAACCCTTTCGGCATCATTTCTGGATGGTTTTTCGGGATCCGTCCGGGATCCCATTAGGGTAATTTCGGGACTATTAGGGGATCATTTGGGAACCTTTCCGGCATTATTCTAGATAATTTTCGGGATCCGTCCGGGATGCCGACGAGGTCATTTCGGGCCTATTTCGGGGATCATTTGGGATACCTACCGGCATCATTTCTCGATGGTTTTTGGGATTCGTCCGGGATCCCGTCGTGGTCCTTTCGGGACTTTTTTTCGACCAATACGGGATGATTTGCGGACCCTTTCGGCATCATTTCTGGATAGTTGTCGGGATCCCGTCACGGTCATTTCGGGACTATTAGGGGATCATTTGAGGACCTTTCCGGCATCATTTCTGTATAGTTTTCGCAATCCTTTCGGGATCCCGTCAGGGTCATTTTGGGACTTTTTCGGGGCTAATTCGGGATCATTTGGGGATCCTCTAGGGGTCGTTTCGTGACTTTTTCTGTTTTATTTCGGGATCATTTGGGGACCCTTCCGGCATAATTTCTTGATGGTTTGCCGGATCCATCAGGGTCATTTCGGGACCCTTCCGAGATCATTTCTGGATCCGTCCGGGATGCCGTAGGAGCCATTTCGGGATTTTTTGTTACTTTTCCGGGATAGTTTTTGGACCCTTCCGGGATCATTTCTGGATCTGTGCGGGATCCCATCTGGGTCATTTCCGGACTATTTCGGGATCATTTTGGGATCCTTCCGGAATCATTTCTGTATGGTTTTCGCGATCCGTCGTTGATTCCCTCGGAGCCATTTCGGAACCTTTTCTGGAGTATTTCGGGGTCATTTGGGGACTTTTTCGGGATCATTTGGGGCTCTTCCGGCATCATTTCTGGATGGTTTTCGGGATCCGTGCGGGATCTCGTCGGGGTCATTTGGGGACTTTTTCGGGATCATTTGGGGGCTCTTCCGGCATTATTTCTGGATGGTTTTCGGGATCCGTCCGGGATATCTTCGGGGTCATTTGGGGACTTTTTCGGGATCATTTGGGGGCTCTTCCGGCATCATTTCTGGATGGTTTTCGGGATCCGTCCGGGATCCCATCAGGGTAATTTCGGGACTATTAGGGGATCATTTGTGGACCTTTCCGGCATCATTTCTGGATAATTTTCGGTATCCGTCCGGAATGCCGACGAGGTCATTTCGGGATTATTTCGGGATCATTTGGGATACCTACCGGCATCATTTCTGGATGGTTTTTGGGATTCGTCCGGGATCCCGTCGGGGTCATTTCGGGACTTTTTCTCGACTAATACGGGATCATTTGCGGACCCTTTCGGCATAATTTCTGGATAGTTGTCTGGATCCGTTCGGGATCCCGTCACGGTCATTTCGGAACTATTAGGGGATCATTTGGGGACCTTTCCGGCATCATTTCTGGATAGTTGTTGGAATCCTTTCGGGATCCCGTCAGGGTCATTTCGGGGCTTTTTCGGGATCATTTAACGATGGCTTTCAGGATTCGTCCGGGAACCCGTCAGGGTAATTTCTGGACTTTTCCGAGACTATTTCGGGATCATTTTGGGACCTTCCCAAGATCATTTCTGGATGGATTTCGGGATTTGTCCGGGATGCCCTCAGGGTCATTTTGGGACTATTAGGCGAGCATTTGAGGACCGTTCCGGCATCACTTCTGGATGGTTTTCGGTATCCGTTCAGATTCCCGTCGGAATAATTGCGGAACTTTTTCGGGATCATTTGGTGTCCCTTCCGGCATCATTTCTGGATGGTTTTTGGGATTCGTCCGGCATCCCGTCGGGTTCATTTCGGGACTTTTTCTCGACTAATACGGGATCATTTGCGGGCCCTTTCGGCATCATTTCTAGATAGTTGTCGGGATCCGTTCGGGATCCCGTCAGGGTCTTTTTGGAACTATTGGGAGATCATTTGAGGACCTTTCCGGCATCATTTCTGGTTAGTTTTCGGGATCCTTTCCGAGTCCCATCAGGGTCATTTCGGGACTTTTTCGGCATCATTTAAGATTGGTTTTCAGGATTCGTCCGGGATCCGTCAGGGTAATTTCTGGACTTTTCCCAGACTATTTCGGGATAATTTTGGGACCCTCCCAAGATCATTTCTGGATGGATTTCGGGATCTGTCCGGGATGCCGTCAGGGTAATTTTGGGACTATTAGGTGAGCATTTGAGGACCGTTCCGGCATCACTTCTGGATGGTTTTCGGTATCCGCTCAGGATCCCGTCGGAATTATTGCGGGACTTTTTCGGGATCATTTGGTGTCCCTTCCGGCATCATTTCTGGATGGTTTTTGGGATTCGTCCGGCATCCCGTCGGGTTCATTTCGGGACTTTTTCTCGACTAATACGGGATCATTTGCGGGCCCTTTCGGCATCATTTCTAGATAGTTGTCGGGATCCGTTCGGGATCCCGTCAGGGTCTTTTCGGAACTATTAGGTGATCATTTGAGGACATTTCCGGCATCATTTCTGGATAGTTTTCGGGATCCTTTCGGGGTCCAGTCAGGGTCATTTCGGGGCTTTTCCGAGACTATTTCGGGATCATTTTGGGACCTTCCCAAGATCATTTCTGGATGGATTTCGGGATTTGTCCGGGATGCTTCAGGGTCATTTTGGGACTATTAGGTGAGCATTTGAGGACCGTTCCGGCATCACTTCTGGATGGTTTTCGGTATCCGTTCAGATTCCCGTCGGAATAATTGCGGGACTTTTTCGGGATCATTGGGGTCCCTTCCGACATCATTTCTGGATGGTTTTTGGGATTCGTCCGGGATCCCGTCGGGGTCATTTCGGGACTTTTTCTCGACTAATACGGGATCATTTGGGAACCCTTTCGGCATCATTTCGTGATGGTTTTCGGGATCCGTCCGGGATCCCATCATGGTAATTTCGGGACTATTAGGGGATCATTTGGGGACCTTTCCGGCATCATTTCTGGATAATTTTCGGAATCCGTCCGGGATGCCGACGAGGTCATTTCGGGACTATTTCGGGATCATTTGGGATACCTACCGGCATCATTTCTGGATGGGTTTTGGGATTCGTCCGGGATCCCGTCGGGGTCATTTCGGGACTTTTTTTCGACTAATACGGGATCATTTGCAGACCCTTTCGGCATCATTTCTGGATAGTTGTTCGGAACCTTTTCGGGATCATTTTGGAACACCTTCAGGGATCATTTCTGTGTGGTTCTCTGGATACGTCTAGAATCGTGTCGTTGTCATTTTGGGTTTTTTTGTGACTATTCCGGGAACTTTTGGAGACCCTTCCGGGGCATTTCTGGATGGTTTTCGGGATCCGTCCGGGATCCTGTCGGGGTCATTTTGGGACTTTTGCTGGATCCGTCCGGGATCCCGTCGATGTCATTTCGAGACTATTGGGTGATTTTTTGAGGACCTTTCCGGCATCATTTCTGGATGGTTTTCGGGATCCGTCAGGGATCCTGTCGGGGTCATCTTGGGACTTTTGCGGGATCATTTGGGGTCTCTTCCGGCATCATTTCTGAATGGTTTTCGGGATCCGTCCGGGATCCTGTCGGGGTCATTTTAGGACTTTTGTGGGATCATTTGGGGTCTTTTCCGGCATCATTTCTGGATGGTTTACGGGATCCGTCCGGGATCCGATCCGATCGGGGTCATTTCGGAACTTTTTCTCGACTAATACAGGATCATTTGGGAACTTTTCGGCATCATTTCTGGACGGTTTACGGGATCCGTCCGGGATCCCGTCGGCGTCATTTAGAGACTATTGGGTGATTTTTTGAGGACCTTTCCGGCATCATTTCTGGATGGTTTTCGGGATCCGTCAGGGATCCTGTCGGGGTCATCTTGGGACTTTTGCGGGATCATTTGGGGTCTCTTCCGGCATCATTTCTGTATGGTTTTCGAGATCCGTCCGGGATCCTGTCGGGGTCATTTTGGGACTTTTGTGGGATCATTTGGGGTCTCTTCCGGCATCATTTCTGGATGGTTTACGGGATCCGTCCGGGATCCCGTCGGCGTCATTTAGAGACTATTGGGTGATTTTTTGAGGACCTTTCCGGCATCATTTCTGGATGGTTTTCGGGATCCGTCAGGGATCCTGTCGGGGTCATCTTGGGACTTTTGCGGGATCATTTGGGGTCTCTTCCGGCATCATTTCTGGATGGTTTTCGGGATTCGTCCGGGACCCGTCGGGGTCATTTTAGGACTTTTTCGTGATCATTTCGGGTACCTTCCGGCATCATTTCTAGATGGTTTTCGGGATCCCGTCGGGGTCATTTCGTAGCTTTTTCTGGATAATTTCGGGATCATTTGGGATCCTATCAGGTTATCAGCTCATTTAGTTCTTTTGTTTACTCAATTAAAAAAATAAAAAGCATTAGACAGAAAACAAAATTTTAAACAGATAACTTGATAAGCAGGCTAACGCGAATAGCCCATATATTTAAATTTCTCCTTGCGGACGGGGCCGCGGGTAAAGGCTAGTATATTATAAATGGGAAAGTTTGGATGTTAAGATGTTTGGATGTTTGGATGTTTGTCCAGACGTTTGTCTTTGTGACTCAATAACGCAAGAACGGCTGGGCCGATTTGGATGAAATTTTGCACACATGTAGCCAATAGTCTAGAAGGATCTACTAGCTATATATTTTTCAAAAGGGGGCGTGGTCCCCGCCTCCTAGGAACAGTTATAATTTAATTATTATATTTTTTCGTTTTTGCGACTGAATCACGCCAGAATGGCTACACGGATTTTGATGAAATTTGGGACACAGGCAGTAGTCTACTAGCGAAATTTTTTTCGAACATGGAAAGAGGGGTGGGGGGTCCCCATGACCCCTTCGAGAAATTATTTTTCATAATTTTTACACATTATAACTTTACGTATACTGGCCTTCACCAATATCACAGACTCAAGGGGTGAAATAAGTCGAGGGCTTACAAAGTAAGCAGTGACAACCTCCGCCCGCCCCCTTTATCTCCCCCTCTGGTGTAAAATCCATAAATTGTTATAACTCAATCTAAATTTTCTCCTAAATCAATAGTTTTTTGGTATCTGGTACATACAGAACGAGATCTAGACAATTTTGGAGGAACGATCAGTGGTCCTCTCCTCTACTCCCTCCATCCGCCCTCCATCAATTGTTTTTATTAGCACGCTTTTATTAGCTTTACCTGTATTTTTCTATCTAACTTTTTATTCGCTCCAATGCGCCTGCTGCCTTATTAACATGGTTTTATAATTAGCTTCACCTTATTTGTAATCCCGTAAGGGTCATATCGAGACCCTTCCGGGATCATTTCTGGATGGTTTTCGGGATCGGTCCGGGATTACGCCGGGGTAATTTCGGGACTTTTTCGGACTATTTCGGGATCATTTTGGGACCCTTCCGGGATCATTTCTGTATAGTTTACGGGATCCGTCCGGGATCCCGTCGGGGTTATTTTGGAACATTTTCGGGACTACTCCGGAATCATTTCGGGACTATTTCGCGATCATTTGGGGACCCCTTCCGGCATCATTTCTGGATGGTTTTCGGGATCCGTGCGGGATCTAGTCGGGGTCATATGGGGACTTTTTCGGGATCATTTTGGGGGCTCTTCCGGCATCATTTCTGGATGGTTTTCGGGATCCGTCCGGGATATCGTCGGGGTCATTTGGGGACTTTTTCGGGATCATTTGGGGGCTCTTCCGGCATCATTTCTGGATGGTTTTCGGGGATCCGTCCGGTATCTCGTCGAGGTCATTTGGGGACTTTTTCGGGATCATTTTGGGGCTCATCCGGCATCATTTCTGGATGGTTTTCGGGATCCGTCCGGGATCCCGTCGGGGTCATTTCGGGATTATTTCGGGATTATTTGGGATACCTACCGGCATCATTTCTGGATGGTTTTTTGGGATTCGTCCGGGATCCCGTCGGGGTCATTTCGGGACTTTTTCGCGACTAATACGGGATCATTTGGGAACCCTTTCGGCATCATTTCTGGATAGTTGTCGGGATCCGTTCGGGATCCCGTCACGGTCATTTCGGAACTATTAGGGGGATCATTTGAGGACCTTTCCGGCATCATTTCTGGATAGTTTTTGGAATCCTTTCGGGATCCCGTCAGGGTCATTTCGGGGCTTTTTTCGGGATCATTTAAGGATGGCTTTCAGGATTCGTCCGGGAACCCGTCAGGGTAATTTCTGGACTTTTCCGAGACTATTTCGGGATCATTTTGGGACCTTCCCAAGATCATTTCTGGATGGATTTCGGGATTTGTCCGAGATGCCCTCAGGGTCATTTTGGGACTATTAGGTGAGCATTTGAAGAACCGTTCCGGCATCACTTCTGGAGGGTTTTCGGTATCCGTTCAGATTCCCGTCGGAATAATTGCGGGACTTTTTCGGGATCATTGGGGTCCCTTCCGACATCATTTCTGGATGGTTTTTGGGATTCGTCCGGCATCCCGTCGGGGTCATTTCGGGACTTTTTCTCGACTAATACGGGATCATTTGCGGGCCCTTTCGGTATCATTTCTGGATAGTTTGTCGGGATCCGTTCGGGATCCCGTCACGGTCATTTCGGAACTATTAGGGGATCATTTGAGGACCTTTCCGGCATCATTTCTGGATAGTTTTTGGAATCCTTTCGGGATCCCGTCAGGGTCATTTCGGGGCTTTTTCGGGATCATTTAAGGATGGCTTTCAGGATTCGTTCAGGATCCCGTCAGGGTCTTTTCGGAACTATTGGGAGATCATTTGAGGACCTTTCTGGCATCATTTCTGGGTAGTTTTCGGGATCCTTTCCGGGTCCCATCAGGATCATTTCGGGACTTTTTCGGCATCATTTAAGATT
>NW_027137346.1:0-37068 GCF_040869045.1 Eurosta solidaginis | reverse complement strand
CCTTTTCTTGATCATATCATTCTTGATTTACAAGGTAGATTACCTGAAGATACATTGCAAATTTTTAATCTTAATTTGCTACTCCCATCGCGAATCATCAAAGATAATACACTGCAAAAAAAGAATTTGTCTAAAGAGCTTGTCTAAGATCTTGGTAAACGATACGCATCTCTTATAGGAGGAAATAAAATTAATCTAGATGGAGAGTACGAAGTGTTGCCAGAACGCTGGTCTGATAAGCAACACAAAAAATCAATTCCACTATCAGCTGAAAAAGTTTTAAATGATTGCAATGAATATGCGTTTCCATCAATAAATGCTCTTATCAAAATTCTCGCCACGCTTCCAGCTAGCAATGCTTGTGCTGAAAGGAGTTTTTCGACCCTTCGGCGGTTGAAAACGTGGTTACGGTCCACAATGTCCCAGAACAGACTAACTGGTGTTGCACTTTTATATACCCATTTCAAAAAATTAGATGTACTATTGTTAATTTGAATAACATTGGATGATAGTCAGCAAATACCACCGAAATCCGAAGCAGTCATCTGGGAAAAGGTTGATGGAGATTGTGGGAGAAACAAATTGTAGGTTGTTGAAGCAGCAAACAAATCAACACCAAATGTACATGTAGGAAAAACCCTAGCTATGACAAAACAAGATGGATGTATTCCGGTAAGAGTACTAATGAGTTCAAGTCACCACTCAAACTGATCAAAGGAGCTCTTTCGGGAAGATTCCAATAGGCTGAAGTAGTTATTAACTGCGAACAGCTCCAAGAACACGTTTCAACTAGTAATACTGATCTTTCAAATGACATCACGGCATGGACGGAGGGGCTAGAGGAAGTCTATCAGAGTAAGGCAAAACAACTGCTCCTAAAATACGCGGACATATTTGACCAAGATGGCTCCAAACCAGGCCGCACCAACGTTGTGAAACATCAAATTGACACTGGAGATGCGAGGCCGATCCGTCAAGCTCCTCGTAGTGTTCCACTGGCGAAGCGGGAAGTTGTTAGTCAAATCATATAAGAAATGAGCGGCATCATCGAACCATCAGCTAGTCCATGGAGCACGCCGGTGGTACTTGTGAAGAAGAAGGATGGGAAAATGAGGTTTTGCGTGGACTACCGCAAGTTGAACGACGTCACGAAAAAGGATAGCTACCCATTGCCAAGAATTGACGATACTATGGACTCGCTATCTGGTATGAAATGGTTTTCCACACTGGACTTGAAAAGCGACTATTGGCAAGCTGAAGTGAAGGAGGAGTTTATTCAATCTCAAAAACAATCCAGAACATATCCAGGAAGGGTTCCTAAATTATCCCGACATAATCCAGAAAAAGTTCCGAAATGACCCCGAGGGGATCCACGACGTATCGCGAAAACCATACAGAAATGATTCCGGAATGGTCCCAAAATGATCCCGAAATAGTCCGGAAATGACCCCGTTGGGATCCCTCACGGATACAGGAATGATCCCGGAAGGATCCCAAAACTATCCCGAAAAAGTAACAAAAAAATCTCGAAATGACTCCTACGGCAAATAGTCTCGGAAAAGTCCAGAAATTATCGTAATGGGATCTCGGACGGATCCTGAAAACCATGCTTAAATGATCCCGAAAAAGTCCCGAAAAGAACCTGACGGGATCCCGTACGGCTCCAGAAAACCATCCAGAAATGATGCCGGTACGTACCCCAGATGATCCCGAAATAGTCCCGAAATGACCCCGACGGAATCCCGGACGGATCCCGAAAACCAACCCGAAATGACCCCGTTGGGATCCCTGACGGATCCCTAAAACTATCCAGAAATGATGCCGGAAAGGTCCCCAAATGATCCCCTAATAGTACCGAAATGACGCTGACGGAATCCCAGGGGATTCCGAAAACCATCCAGAAATGACGCCGAAAGGGTTCCCAAATGATCCCGTATTAGTCGCGAAAAAGTCTCGAATTGACCCCGACGGTATCCCGATCGGATACCCAAAATCATCTAGAAATGATGCCGGAAGGTACCCCAAATGATCCCGAAAAAGTTCGGAAATAACCCCGACGGGATCACGGACGGATCCCGAAAACCTTCCAGAAATGATGCCGGAAGGGACCCCAAATGATCCCGAAAAAGTCCCGAAATGACCCCGATGGGATCCTGACGGATCCCGAAAACCAACCAGAAATGATGCCGGTAGGTACCCCAAATGATCCCGAAATGACCCCGTCGGGATCACTATACCGAAAACCATCCAGAAATGATACCGGTGGGTACCCCAAAATGATCCCGAAATAGTCCCGAAATTACCCAGAAGGGATCCCCGAGGGATCCCGGAAAATATCCAGATGCCGAAAAGGTTCTCAAATGATCCCGAAATAGTCCCCAAATGACCCAGAAGGTATCCCCGAGGGATCCCGAAAAATATCCAGATGCCGAAAAGGTTCTCAAATGATCCCGAAAAAGTCCCGAAATGACCCCGATGGGATCCTGACGGATCCCGAAAACCAACCAGAAATGATGCCGGTAGGTACCACAAATGATCCCGAAATGGTCCCGAAATGACCTCGTCGGGATCACGATACCGAAAACCAACCAGAAATGATGCCGGTAGGTACCCCAAATGATCCCGAAATGGTCCCGAAATGACCCCGATGGGATCCTGACGGATCCCGAAAACCAACCAGAAATGATGCCGGTAGGTACCCCAAATGATCCCGAAATGGTCCCGAAATGACCCTGTCGCGATCACGATACCGAAAACCATCCAGAAATGATGCCGGTGGGTACCCCAGATGATCCCGAAATAGTCCCGAAATGACCCCGACGGCATCCCGGACGTATTCAGAAATGAGCTCGGAAGGGTCCCCAAATTATCCCAAAATGGTCCCGAAATTACCCTGATGGATTCGGCAAACCATTAAGAATTGATGCCGGAAGGGTCCCCAAATGATCCCGAAATAATTCAGATAAAGTCATGAAATGACCCCGACCCAAAACCATCCAGAAATGATGCCGTTGGGTACCCCAAAATGATCCCGAAATAGTCCCTAAATGACCCAGAAGGGATCCGAAAACCATCCAGAAATGTTTGCCGGAAGGGACCCCAAATGGTCCCGAAAAAGTCCCGAAATGACACCGACGGGATCCCGGACGGATACCGAAAACCATCCAAAAATGATGCCGGTAGGTACCCAAATTATCCCGAAATAGTACCGAAATGACCCTGACGGGATCGTGGACGGATCCCGAAGACCATCCAGAAATGATGCCGAAAGGGTCCCCAAATGATCCCGTATTAGTCGAGAAAAAGTCCCAAAATGACCCCGACGGGATCTCGGACGGATCCCGAAAACCATCTAAAAATGATGCCGGTAGGTACCCCTATTGATCCCG
Organism: Eurosta solidaginis; assembly: GCF_040869045.1. Classification (NCBI taxonomy): domain Eukaryota; kingdom Metazoa; phylum Arthropoda; class Insecta; order Diptera; family Tephritidae; genus Eurosta; species Eurosta solidaginis. The sequence goes on along the minus strand of NW_027137346.1, from coordinate 33,679 downwards.
AAATAGCCCCGAAATGACCCCTACGGGATCCCGGACGGATCCCTAAAACCATCCCGGAATGATTACGGAAGGGACCCAATAAGACCTTGAAAAAGTCCCTTAGTGATCCCGGAAACCATAAAGAAAGGTACGCAAATGATCCCGAAAATACCCCGACGGGATCCCGAAAACCATCCAGAAATGACCCCGGAAGGGTCTCGATATGACCCTAAAGGGATTACAAATAAGGTGAAGCTAATTATAAAACCATGTTAAGAAGGCAGCAGGCGCGTGGGAGCGAATGAAGAGTTAAGTAGAAACATACAGGTAAAGCTAATAAAACCGTGCTAATAAAAACAATTGGTGGAGGGCGGATGGCAGTAAGTGAAGGAGAGGACCACTGATCGTTTTTCCAAACTCGTTTAGATTTCGATCTGTATGTGCCAGATACCAAAAACTATTGATTTAGGAGAAAATATATTGAGTTATAACAATTTATAGATTTTAGACCAGACAGGGGAAAAGGGGTGGGGCGGAGGGTGTCACTGCTCACTTTGTAGGCCCTCGACTTATTTGACCCATTGAGTCTGTAATATTGGTGAAGGCCAGTATACGTAAAGTAATAATGTGTAAAAATGACTAAAAAATAATTGTTCGAAGGGGTCGTGGGACCCCCATCCCCCTTTCCATGTTGGAAAAAAATTTCGCTAGTAGACTATTGTCTGCGTCCCAAATTTCATCAAAACCCGTGTAGCCGTTCTGGCGCGATTCAGTCACAAAGACGAAAAATATAATAATTAAATTATAACTGTTCCTAGGGCGCCGGGACCTCCCCCCTTTTGAAAAATATATAGCTAGTAGATCCTTCTAGACTATTGGCTATATGTGTGCCAAATTTCATCAAAATCCGTCCAGCCGTTCTTGCGTGATTGAGGCACAAAGTCAAACGTCTGGACACCCAAACATCCAAACTTCCAAACTTTCCCATTTATAATATACTAGCCTTTAACCGCGGCCCCGTCCGCAAGGAGAAAATAAAATATATGTGCTATTCACGTTAGCCTGCTTATCAAGTTATCTGTTTAAAAATTATTTTTATCTAATGTATTTTATTTTTGTAATTTAGTAAAAAAAAAGAACTAAATGAGAAGATAAGCTGAAGGGCATGCTTTCATGAATACATTTTGTTTTTAAATTAAATTAACTGATATGAAAGGGGTGAAAGAATTACTACTCATAGAACAAAGGTGTGAAACTATAATTAGCTAAAACTAAAAAGAAATTTTTAGATGAAAATCGTGTTGCTTTTTCGGGTTTTAGTTGATTAAAATATTACAAAAAGTGTAATTATAGTTATAACAGTTCCTTACACTATTCTAGAACAAAAAAGCTGTGTTAGATTGAAGATAAAACATACCGAATTTTAATTACGAAAAATTAGCAGCAAATCCACGGCCATAAAAGCTCATAATTTAAAAAGGCATGTGTGCTGAACTACCGGTTGCGAAGACACCTAAAATGATCCCGGAAGGGTCCCAAGATGATACTAAAATTCCAGTACAGATCCCGAAAATCATCCAGAAACTAACCAGGAGGGGTCCCAAAATGATTCAGAAATAGTCCCGAAGAAATTAACCCATAAGATCCCGAAACCATCCAGAAATGATACCGACAGGCTCCCCAAATCATCCCGTATTAGTCCCGAAAAAGTACAGGAATGGTCCCGACGGGATTCCTGAAGGATCCCGAAAACCATCCAGAAATTATGCCGGAAGGGACACCAAATGATCCCGAAAATGTCAGAAATGGCCCCGACGGGATCCCGGATGGATCCCAAAAACCATACTGAAATGATGTCGGAAAATACCCCAAATGATCCCGAAATAGCCCCGAAAAAGTCCCGAAATGACCCTGACGGGATCCCGGACGGATCCCGCAAACTATCCAGAAATGATGCCGAAAGGGTCCCCATTTGAGCCCGTATCAGTCGAGAAAAAGTCCCGAAGTGACCCCGACGGGATCCCGAAAACTATCTAGAGATGATGCCGGAAGGTACCCCAAAATGATCCCGAAATGACCCCTACGGGATCCCGAACGGATCGCGAAAACTATACAGAAATGATGCCGAAAAGGTCACCAAATGATCCCCTAATAGTCCCGAAATTACCCTGCTAGGATCACGAACGGATCCCGAAAACCATCCAGATATTATGCCGGAAGGGACACCAAATGAACCCGAAAATGTCAAGAAATGGCCCCGACGGGACCCCGGATGGATCCCAAAAACCATACTGAAATGATGTCGGAAAATACCCCAAATGATCCCGAAATAGCCCCGAAAAAGTCCCGAAATGATCCCGACGGGATCCCGGAAGGATCCCGAAAACTATCCAGAAATGATGCCGGAAAGGTCCTCAAATAATCCCCTAATAGTCCCGAAATGACCCTGACGGGATCCCGGACGGATCCCGCAGACTATCCAGAAATGATCCCCATTTGAGCCCGTATCAGTCGAGAAAAAGTCCCGAAGTGACCCGACGGGATCCCGAAAACTATCTAGAGATCATGCCGGAAGGTACCCCAAAATGATCCCGCAATAGTCCCGAAATGACCCCTACGGGATCCCGAACGGATCGCGAAAACTATACAGAAATGATGCCGAAAAGGTCCCCAAATTATCCCCTAATAGTCCCGAAATTACCCTGCTGGGATCACGAACGGATCCCGAAAACCATCCAGAAACGATACCGAAAGGGTCTCCAAATGATCCCGAATTAGTCGAGAAAAAGTCCCGAAATGACCCCGACGGGATACCGGACGCATCCCGAAAACCATGTAGAAATGATGCCGAAAAATACCCCAAATGATCCCGAAAAAGTCCTGGAAGGACTCCGATGGGATCCCGAAAACCATCTAGAAATGATGCCGGAAGGTACCCCAAATGATCCGAAAAAAGTCCAAAAATGACCCCGACGGCTCCCGGACGAATCCAGAAAACCATCCAGAAATGATGCCAAAAGGGACCCCAAATGATCCCGTAAAAGTCGCGAAATGACCCCCACGGGATCCCGGGCGGATACCGAAAACCATCCAGATAGGATGCCGGAAAGGTCCTCAAATGATCCCCTAATAGTCCCGAAATGACCCTGACGGGATCCCTGATGGATTCCGGAAATCATCCAGAAATGATGCCGAAATGGTTCCTAAATTATCCCGTATTATTCGAGAAAAAGTCCTGAAATTACCCCGACGGGATAACGGACGGATCCCGACAACCATGTATAAATGATGCCGGAAGGTGCACCAAATGATCCTGAAATAGTCCCGAAATTACCTCAACGGGATGCCGGAGGGATCCCTAAAACCATTCAGAAATGATGCCGAACGGGACCCCAAATGATCTCGAAGAAGTTCTAAAATTACCCCGACGGTATCCCCAAAACCACCCAGAAATGATGCCGGAAGGGACCCCAAAAAATTCTGAAAAAGTCCCAAAATGACCCGGACGGGATCCCGAACGGATCCCCAAAACTATCCAGAAATGATGCCGCAAAGGTCTTCAAATGATCCCCTAATAGTCTCGAAATCACCCTGACGGTACCAAGGACGGATCCCGAAAACCATCCAGAAATGATGCCGAAAGGGTCCCCAAATTATCCCGTATTAGGTGAGAAAAAGTCCCGAAATGACCCCGACGGAATCCCGGACGAATCCCTAAAACAATCCAGAAATAATGCCGAAAGGGTCCCAAAATGATCCCGTATTAGTCGAGAAGAAGTCCCGAAATGACCCCGACGGGATCCCGGACGAATCCCGAAAACCATCCAGAAATGATGCCGGAAGAGACCCCAAAAAAATCCCGAAAAAGTTCCGAAATGACCCCGACGGGATCCTGGACGGATGCCGAAAACCATCTAGAAATGATGCCGGTAGGTACCTCAAAATGATCCCGAAATTGTCCCAAAATGACCCCGTCGGGATCCCGGACGCATCCATAAAACCATCCAGAAATGATGCCGGAAGGGTCCCCAAAAAATCCCGAAAAAGTCCCGAAATTACCCCGACGGGATCCCGGACGGATACCGAAAACCATCCCGATAGGATGCCGGAAAGATCCTCAATTGATCCCCTAATAGTCCCGAAATTACCCTCACGGACGAATCCCGAAAACCATCCAGAAATGATGCCGGAAGGGAACCCAAATGAAAATTCCCAAAATGACCCCGACGGGATCCCGGACGCATCCCGAAAACCATCCAGAAATGATGCCGGAAGGGACCTCAAATGATCCCGAAAAAGTCCCGAAATGATCGCGACGGGATCCCGGACGGATACCAAAAATCATCCACATGTGATCCCGGTAGGTACCCCAAATTATCCGGAAATAGTACCGAAATTACGCCGTCGAGAGCACCGACGGATCCAGGAAACTATGCAGAAATGATGCCGGAGAGGTCCTCAAATGATCCCCTAATAGTCCCGAAATTACCCTCACGGACGAATCCCGAAAACCATCCAGAAATAATGCCGGAAGGGAACCCAAATGAAAATTCCCAAAATGACCCCGACGGGATCCCGGACGAATCCCGAAAACCATGCAGTAACGATGCCGAAAGGGTCCCTAAATAATCCCGCATTAGTAGAGAAAAAGTCCCGAAATGACCAAGACGGGATCCCCGACGGATACCGAAATCCATCCAGAAATGATGCTGGAAGGGGCCCCAAATGATCCCGCATTAGTCGAGAAAAAGTCCCGAAATGGCCCCGACGGTATCTTGGACGAACCCCGGAAACGATGCAGAAATGATCCCGAAATGACCCGACGGATCCCGGAAACTATGCATAAATGATACCGGAAAGGTCTTCAAATGATCCCCTAATTGTCCCGAAATTACCCTGACGGGATCCCGGACGGATACCGAAATCCATCCAGAAATGATGCCGAAAGGGTCCCCAAATCATCCCGTATTAGTCGTGAAAAAAAGTCCCGAAATGACCCCGACGTTATCTCGGACGAACCCCGGAAACTATGCAGAAATGATCCCGAAATAGTCCCGAAATGACCCCGACGGGTCCCGGACGAATCCCGAAAACCATCCATAAATGATGCCGGAAGGGACCCCAAATGATCCCGAAAAAGTCGCGAAATGACCCCGACGGGATCCCGGACGGATACCGAAAACCATCCAGAAATAATACCGGTAGGTACCCCAAACTAATCCCGAAATAGTCCCAAAATGACCCCGTCGGGATCCCGAACGGATCCCCAAAACTATCCAGAAATGATGTCGGAAAGGTCTTCAAATGATCCCCTAATAGTCTCGAAATCACCCTGACGGAATCCCGGACGGATCCCGAAAATGAAATGATGAGACCCCAAAAAATCCTGAAAAAGTCCTGAAATGACCCCGACGGGATCCTGGACGGATACCGAAAACCATCTAGAAATGATGCCGGTAGGTACCCCAAAATTATCCCGAAATTGTCCCAAAATGACCCCGTCGGGATCCCTAAAACCATCCAGAAATGATGCCGGAAGGGACCCCAAATGATCTCGAAGAAATCCTGAAATTACCCCGACGGTATCCCCAAAACCACCCAGAAATGATGCCGGAAGGGACCCCAAAAAATCCCAAAAAAGTCCCGAAATGACCCCGACGGGATCCGGGACGGATACCGAAAACCATCCAGATAGGATGCCTGAAAGGTCCTCAAATGATCCCCTAATAGTCCCGAAATTACCCTCACGGGATCGCGACGGATCCCGAAAACCATCCAGAAATGAATTCGGAAGGGACCCCAAATGACCCAGAAAAAGTCCCAACACGACCCCGACGAGATCTCGGACGAATCCCGAAAACCATCCAGAAATGATTCCGGTGGGTACCCCAAATGATCCCGAAAAAGTCCCAAAATGACCACGACGGGATCCCGGACGAATCCCGAAAACCATCCAGAAATGATGCCGAAAGGGAACACAAATGATCCCGAAAAAGTCCCAAAATGACCCGGACGGGATCCCGGACGGATCCCGAAAATCATCCAGAAATGATGCCGGAAGGGGCCCCAAATGATCCCGAAAAAGTCCCTAAATGATCGCGACGTAATCCCGGACGGATACCAAAAACCATCCAGATGTGATCCCGGTAGGTACCCCAAATGATCAGGAAATAGTCCCGAAATTACCCCGTCGATAGCCCCGACGGATCCAGGAAACTGCAGAAATGATGCCGGAGAGGTCCTAAAATGATCCCCTAAGGGTCCCGAAATGATCCCGCGCGAATCCCGGACGGATCCCGAACGATGCCGAAAGGGTCCCCAAATAATCCCGCATTAGTAGAGAAAAAGTCTCGAAATGACCAAGACGGCATCCCCAACGGATACCGAAATCCATCCAGAAATGATGCTGGAAGGGACCCCAAATGATCCCGTATTAGTCGAGAAAAAGTCCCGAAATGACCCCGACGGTATCTCGGACGAACCCCGGAAACTATGCAGAAATGATCCCGAAATAGTCCCGAAATGACCCCGTCGATATCCCCGACGGATCCCGGAAATTATGCAGAAATGATTCCGGAATGGTCTTCAAATGATCCCCTAATTGTTCCGAAATTACCCTGACGGGATCCTGGACGGATACCGAAATCCATCCAGAAATGATGCCGAAAGGTTCCCCAAATAATCCCGTATTAGTCGAGAAAAAAAGTCCCGAAATGACCCCGACGGTATCTCGGACGAACCCCGGAAACTATGCAGAAATGATCCCGAAATAGTCCCGAAATGGCCCCGTCGAGAGCCCCGACGGATCCAGTAAACTATGCAGAAATGATCCCGGAGAGGTCCTCAAATGATCCCCTAAGAGTCCCGAAATGATCCCGCGCGGATCCCGGACGGATCCCGAAAACCATTCAGTAACGATGCCGAAAGAGTCCCCAAATAATCCCGTATTAGTAGAGAAAAAGTCCCGAAATGACCAAAACGGGATCCCGGACGGATACCGAAATCCATCCAGAAATGATGCTGGAAGGGACCTCAAATGATCCCGTATTAGTCGAGAAAAAGTCCCGAAATGTTCCGAAGTAAAGTTGAAGTCAAGCTGAACGGACGTGTTTTTTCTTAGCTCCGTGTTTGTATAGCTATTTATTTTTCTTTACAATGTCGCTCTTACGTACGAGGTGTGATTTATGCGGTAAATCTATTGCCAAAGATAATGCATTAAGTTGCTCACTTTGCAAGGCCGTAGTTCATAGGTCATGCAAGAGCATTGATGTCAATATAACAAATTTTATGAAAAGCATTGATGTCAATATAACAAATTTTATGAAAAGCAACAAAAATATAGTGTTCAATTGTGATAAATGTGTCAATAACAATTTGCATTCCATTGTTGCTGATTTGGTGATCGAGGTCAAAGACCTGAAGCAAAAGCTCTGAAATTCTGGTTGCTTACACTCTGCAATTAATTCTGCTGCAATTGTTAGTTCTCCTAGTGTGCCAAATACCAACAATGCTGAGGTGTTTTCATTTTCTGCTGTGCCCTCTACTTCGCTTCATTCTGCTGCGCCAATGGATAGTACAGTGAAATTCAATGCTTGTGTAAACAATAATGAGCTTGCTAATGCTCCTACCAACAAATCGGTGCATAAATCGCGGTTTGATAATGCAGAAAATACGATCTCTCCATCTCTTACTAACTCAGCTTCGGATAATAATAATGCATGGGTGGTAGTGGAAAATAAGAGCAAAAATAAAAAGAAACAGAGGCAGCAAGAAAAACCACTGGTAGGAACTGGTGAGAGCGATGATTTGCTGGTTGCTGCCCGTTTTAAATATTTGCATTTAGCTTCATTTAAGCCTTCGGTTCAGCCGGAGAATATTATGGAGCATGTCGAAAAATATGCGCACGTTGGTAAGCAAAATTTGTGCTGCCATAAGCTGGTAAAAAAAGAGATTGATACAAATTCTCTTAGATTTGTTAATTTCAAATTGGGTGTGGTTGAAACCGAATATAAAAAACTGATGAATCCAGAGATTTGGCCGGCGAATGTGTCTGTTCGTCCGTTCCGTTTTTTTCACAGAGAAGTGAAGCAACCACCACGAACCTAATAGATCGAGGCAGTGCTTATGAGAAAATTAAGATTTATTACCAAAACACTTCTGGTCTTAGAAGTAAGACAAGTAATGCATGCATGATAAGCTCTCTTTTAGAATATGATATGTTGGTTCTAACTGAGACATGGCTCAATTCAAATTTTTTCGATGCTGAATTTTTTGACATACGCTGTTATGATGTTTTTCGTAAGGACAGAGATCCTATTAAAACTGGCTGCAAGAGAGGTGGAGGTGTGTTAATAGCAGCCCGGTGCAATTTGCGTGCGTCATTTTGTGAATTGCGTGATAACGACTCCCTCCTCGATCAACTTTGTGTCCGTTTGTGTGGTTCCACTGGTTACCTCTATATTTGTGTTTCTTATATTCCGCCATTGAGTGATGAATGTGTCTACAAATCGCATATTGACAACATTCTCTCAATTCATCAAGACATTGGTAACAATCAATTATGCGTTCTTGGCGATTTCAATTTGAGCTCTGTTAACTGGAATTATCTTGATAACAATTCCTACTTAACTGCTGTAAATATTACACGTGCTATTGAATCTTATGTCATAGATAACTTTTTAAGTATCGGCTTAACGCAAATTAATGATTTATGTAATAAGCTGCATCGATTTCTGGATTTGATTTTCATAAGTAATGAATTGAATTTTGTGTTATCGCAGGCTGCAACTTGTATATCACCTGCTAATTTGCATCATATCCCGATCTTATTGGAAGTTGAATTTTTAGAATTTTTCAAATCGTCTACCTCTATGACCAAACCGTCATTTAATTTTGATCATTGCAATTTTAATGCTTTTGATGCAGAGTTGAACAACATTGATTGGGACTCCGCGTTTAAAAATAAAGAAGTTGCAACCTGCTTCAGTATCCTTAAGAGCTCTCTGGTAGCTTTGTGTCATAAATATATCCCTGCTATTAAGAGTAAATTATATAAGTTTCCTTGGTACTCGGCAGAGCTTAAGCATCTGAAAAGTTTGAGAAATAAGTTTTTCAAAAAGTACAAAGCCGCAAAAAGAGCCAACTTTTTTGAGTTGCATGCTTATTACAATAAAAGATTTAATGATTTGAATAAACTTTTATATGACAATTATATTAATAACTTTGAGAAAAACATTAAGAATAATCCTAAAAAGTTCTGGGCTTATGTTAAATCGAAAAAAAATGTATCGAGTATTCCCAAAACAGTGTACTACAACAATATCTCAGCCTCATCGATCAGTGAGGCTGCCAATCTATTTGCGAACTTCTTTTCATCGAACTTTGTATCAGATGAGGACTTGACTGTAAACGACCTAGATGCGTTACGTGTTAGCCTCAACGATAAACCGTGTTCTATTGATTTTGGATCTTTGGTATTATCTGAAGTGGATGTCATGGAAGGTTTAAAGCAGGCATGCTTAACGAACGAAACGATATCATATCGTTACGATAATCAACGTTAATAAACGAAACGAAGTCACTTCGTTTCGTTTATTAACGTTAAGATCGTCAAATTAACGTTAATTTGGCGTTCTTAACGTTAATAAACGAAACGAAATGACTTCGTTTCGTTTATTAACGTTGATTATCGTAACGAAATGATATCGACTCTTCGCATACCGATGTTGACGGGCTTTCCATGAAACTTTTGAAAAATTGTACCTCGCTGGTAAAACCTCTCATGCTTATTTTTAATCTGTCCCTAGTTTCAGGGGTTTTCATTGATGATTGGAAAAGCACTTCTATTACCCCTATTTTTAAAAATGGAAATAAAAATGATATTTTAAATTATAGGCCTATATCCAAGTTGTCGTCTGTTGCCAAGCTATTTGAATGCATTGTAAAAGAGAAACTTTATTTTCATGTGAAACATATAATTTGCGCAAATCAGCATGGATTTGTGGCAGCACGCTCGACAGTTACCAATCTTTCAGTCTTTACTGAGGATTGCCATTCGTACTTTCATAATGGTCTTCAGCTTGATACGATTTATACTGATTTTTCTAAGGCGTTTGACAAAATTTCTCACGTAATCCTCATTGAGAAACTTGCATTCCTGGGTTTTCATTCCAGTATCCTCAAATGGATAAAATCTTATTTACATAACAGGAGTTGCATGGTTGCTATAGATGGGGCCTTCTCGGATCCATTCATTGCTACATCTGGTGTACCTCAAGGTAGCATATTAGGTCCTTTATTATTCATCTTGTTTATTAATGATGTTTCTTTTTGTTTTAACTCGTCTAGATTTCTCTTATATGCCGATGATCTTAAAATATATTCTGAAATAAGTGACTCGCGTGATTCATCGGCGCTTCAAAGTGAACTTAATAAATTTTTACATTATTGCGCCTTGAACAGGCTTTATATAAATATTAACAAGTGTTTCAAAGTAACTTACTCTAAAATGGTCAAGCCTTTGGATACTTGCTACTGGTTGGCGGACTCGTGCCTTTCTGAGGTTAATGAAATTAAAGATCTTGGCGTGTATTTTGATAGCAAACTAAATTTTACTACTCATTTAAACTACATAAATACAAATTCTTTTGGAACACTTGCCTTTGTGAAACGCCACTCTTCTAATTTTTCAGACCCATATACCTATAAGCTTTTGTACTCGGCTTTTGTCCGTTCTAAAATGGAATACGCAGCTGTCATTTGGAGACCATACCATTCATTCCACATAAATCGTCTGGAGAAAGTCCAAAATTGCTTTGTTCGTTTTGCTTTACGCTCTCTTAACTTTACTGAACCGATTCCGTCGTACGTTGCTCGTTGTCGATTAATTAGTTTGGTATCGTTATCCGATAGGAGAACGCTATTATCGGTTACATTTATTATGGATCTTGTTTCTGGCAGGATAGATTGTCCTTCCTTACTTCAGCTAGTTTACTTTAATGTGCACTGCAGAAATTTACGAAATTTTGTTGGTTTTCGTGTTGGACTTAACAGAACAATCTATGGTGCTAACGCTCCCTTGAATATAATTATGTCTGATTACAACTATTTCTCAAATTTTCTGGATTTAGATTTTACATATACCAAATCGGTTATACAGTTCAAACTAGAAACCTATTTTTATTGTACTATATTCTTAAGTGTCTGCTGTATAATAGACATACAAGTAAATAAATAAATAAATAAATAAATAAATAAATGACCCGACGGTATCTCGGACGAACCCCCGAAACTATGCAGAAATGATCCCGAAATAGTCCCGAAATGACCCCGGCGGGATCCCGAAAACCATCCAGAAATGACCCCGGAAGGGTCTCGATATGACCCTAACGGGATTACAAATAAGGTGAAGCTAATTATAAAACCATGTTAAGAAGGCAGCAGGCGCGTTGGAGCGAATGAAGAGTTAAGTAGAAACATACAGGTAAAGCTAATAAAACCGTGCTAATAAAAACAATTGGTGGAGGGCGGATGGCAGTAAGTGAAGGAGAGGACCACTGATCATTTTTCCAAAATCGTTTAGATTTCGATCTGTATGTGCCAGATACCAAAAACTATTGATTTAGGAGAAAATGTATATTGAGTTATAACAATTTATAGATTTTAGACCAGACAGGGGAAAAGGGGTGGGGCGGAGGGTGTCACTGCTCACTTTGTAGGCCCTCGACTTATTTGACCCACTGAGTCTGTAATATTGGTGAAGGCCAGTATACGTAAAGTTATAATGTGTAAAAATGACTAAAAAATAATTGTTCGAAGGGGTCGTGGGACCCCCAGCCCCCTTTCCATGTTGGAAAAAAATTTCGCTAGTAGACTATTGTCTGCGTCCCAAATTTCATCAAAACCCGTGTAGCCGTTCTGGCGCGATTCAGTCACAAAGACGAAAAATATAATAATTAAATTATAACTGTTCCTAGGGCGCCGGGACCTCCCCCCTTTTGAAAAATATATAGCTAGTAGATCCTTCTAGACTATTGGCTATATGTGTGCCAAATTTCATCAAAATCCGTCCAGCCGTTCTTGCGTGATTGAGGCACAAAGTCAAACGTCTGGACATCCAAACATCCAAACTTCCAAACTTTCCCATTTATAATATACTAGCCTTTACCCGCGGCCCCGTCCGCAAGGAGAAAATAAAATATATGTGCTATTCACGTTAGCCTGCTTATCAAGTTATCTGTTTAAAAATTATTTTTGTCTAATGTATTTTATTTTTGTAATTTAGTAAAAAAAAAGAACTAAATGAGAAGATAAGCTGAAAGGCACGCTTTCATGAATACATTTTGTTTTTAAATTAAATTAACTGATATGAAAGGGGTGAAAGAATTACTACTCATAGAACAAAGGTGTGAAACTATAATTAGCTAAAACTAAAAAGAAATTTTTAGATGAAAATCGTGTTGCTTTTTCGGGTTTTAGTTGATTAAAATATTACAAAAAGTGTAATTATAGTTATAACAGTTCCTTACACTATTCTAGAACAAAAAAGCTGTGTTAGATTGAAGATAAAACATACCGAATTTTAATTACGAAAAATTAGCAGCAAATCCACGGCCATAAAAGCTCATAATTTAAAAAGGCATGTGTGCTGAACTACCGGTTGCGAAGACACCTAAAATGATCCCGGAAGGGTCCCAAGATGATACTAAAATTCCAGGACAGATCCCGAAAATCATCCAGAAACTAACCAGGAGGGGTCCCAAAATGATTCAGAAATAGTCCCGAAGAAATTAACCCATAAGATCCCGAAACCATCCAGAAATGATACCGACAGGCTCCCCAAATCATCCCGTATTAGTCCCGAAAAAGTACAGGAATGGTCCCGACGGGATTCCTGAAGGATCCCGAAAACCATCCAGAAATTATGCCGGAAGGGACACCAAATGATCCCGAAAATGTCAGAAATGGCCCCGACGGGATTCCGGATGGATCCCAAAAACCATACTGAAATGATGTCGGAAAATACCCCAAATGATCCCGAAATAGCCCCGAAAAAGTCCCGAAATGATCCCGACGGGATCCCGGAAGGATCCCGAAAACTATCCAGAAATGATGCCGGAAAGGTCCTCAAATAATCCCCTAATAGTCCCGAAGTGACCCTGACGGGATCCCGGACGGATCCCGCAAACTATCCAGAAATGATGCCGAAAGGGTCCCCATTTGAGCCCGTATCAGTCGAGAAAAAGTCCCGAAGTGACCCCGACGGGATCCCGAAAACTATCTAGAGGCGATGCCGGAAGGTACCCCAAAATGATCCCGAAATGACCCCTACGGGATCCCGAACGGATCGCGAAAACTATACAGAAATGATGCCGAAAAGGTCCCCAAATGATCCCCTAATAGTCCCGAAATTACCCTGCTAGGATCACGAACGGATCCCGAAAACCATTCAGAAATGATACCGAAAGGGTCTCCAAATGATCCCGAATTAGTCGAGAAAAAGTCCCGAAATGAGCCCGACGGGATACCGAAAACTATCTAGAGATGATGCCAGAAGGTACCCCAAAATGATCCCGAAATAGTCCCGAAATGACCCCTACGGGATCCCGAACGGATCGCGAAAACTATACAGAAATGATGCCGAAAAGGTCCCCAAATGATCCCTTAATAGTCCCGAAATTACCCTGCTAGGATCACGAACGGATCCCGAAAACCATCCAGAAATGATACCGAAAGGGTCTCCAAATGATCCCGAATTAGTCGAGAAAAAGTCCCGAAATGAGCCCGACGGGATACCGAAAACTATCTAGAGATGATGCCTGAAGGTACCCCAAAATGATACCGAAATAGTCCCGAAATGACCCCTACGGGATCCCGAACGGATCGCGAAAACTATACAGAAATGATGCCGAAAAGGTCCCCAAATGATCCCTTAATAGTCCCGAAATTACCCTGCTAGGATCACGAAAGGATCCCGAAAACCATCCAGAAATGATGCCGAAAGGGTCCTCAAATGATCCCGTATTAGTCGAGAAAAAGTCCCGAAATGACCCCGACGGGATCCCGGACGAATCCCGAAAACCATCCAGAAATGATGCCGGAAGAGACCCCAAAAAATCCTGAAAAAGTCCCGAAATTACCCCTACGGGATCCTGGACTAATACCGAAAACCATCTAGAAATGATGCCGGTAGGTACCCCAAAATGATCCCGAAATTGTCCCAAAATGACCCCGTCGGGATCCCTAAAACCATCTAGAAATGATGCCGGAAGGTACCCCAAATGATCTCGAAGAAATCCTGAAATTACCCCGACGGTATCCCCAAAACCACCCAGAAATGATGCCGGAAGGGACCCCAAAAAAGTCCCGAAATGACCCCGAAGGGATCCGGGACGGATACCGAAAACCATCCAGATGTGATCCCTGTAGGTACCCCAAATGATCCGGAAAAAGTCCCGAAATTACCCCGTCGAGAGCTCCGACGCATCCAGGAAACTATGCAGAAATGATCCCGGAGAGGTCCTCAAATGATCCCCTAAGAGTCCCGAAATGATCCCGCGCGGATCCCGGACGGATCCCGAAAACCATTCAGTAACGATGCCGAAAGAGTCCCCAAATAATCCCGTATTAGTAGAGAAAAAGTCCCGAAATGACCAAAACGGGATCCCAGACGGATACCGAAATCCATCCAGAAATGATGCTGGAAGGGACCTCAAATGATCCCGTATTAGTCGAGAAAAAGTACCGAAATGACCCCGACGGTATCTCGGACGAACCCCCGAAACTATGCAGAAATGATCCCGAAATAGTCCCGAAATGACCCCGTCGAGATCCCCGACGGTTCCCGGAAACTATGCAGAAATGATGCCGGAAAGGTCTTCAAATGTTCTCCTACTAGCCCCGAAATGATCCCCGACGAATCCCGGAAGCTATGCAGAAATGATGCCGGAAAGGTCTTCAAATGATCGCGAAATAGTCCCGAAATGATCCCGGATAGTCCCGAAAATGTCCCAAAATAACCCCGACGGGATCCCGGATGGATCCCGAAAACTATACAGAAATGATCCCGGAAGGGTCCCAAAATGATCCCGAAATAGTCCCGAATAAGTCCCGAAATGACCACGGCGGGATCCCGGACGGATCCCGAAAACCATCCAGAAAAGGTCCCGGAAGGGTCTCCATATGGCCGTTACGGGATTACAAATAAGGTGAAGCTAATTATAAAACCATGTTAATAAGGCAGCAGGCGCATTGGAGCGAATGAAAAGTTACATAGAAACATACAGGTAAAGCTAATAAAAGCGTGCTAATAAAAATAATTGAAGGAGGTCGGATGGCGGGAGGAGAAGGAGAGGACCACTGATCGTTTTTCCAAAATTGTTTAGATCTCGATCTGTATGTACCAGATACCAAAAACTATTGATTTAGGAGAAAATGTATATTGAGTTATAAAAATTTATAGATTTTACACCAGAGGAGGAGTGAAGGGGGAGAGGGGGCGGAGGGTGTCACTGCTCATTTTGTAAGCCCTCAATTTATTTGACCCATTGAGTCTGTAATATTGGTGAAGGCCCGTATACGTAAAGTTGTAATGTGTAAAAATACTTAAAAAGTAATTGTTCGAAGGGGTCGTGGGAACCGCACCCCCTTTTCCATGTTCGAGAAAAATTGCGCTAGTAGGCTATTGTCTGTGTCCCAAATTTGATCAAAATCCGTGTAGCCATCCTGGCGTGATTCAGTGGCAAAGGCGAAAAAATATAATAATTAAATTATAACTGTTCCTAGGGGGCGGGGACCACGCCCCTTCCAGACTATTGGCTATATGTGTGCAAAATTTCATCCAAATCGGTCCAGCCGTTCTTGCGTGATTGAGTCACAAAGACAAACGTCTGGACAAACATCCAAACATCCAAACATCTAAACATCCAAGCATCCAAACTTTCCCATTTATAATATACTAGCCTTTACCCGCGGCCCCGTCCGCAAAGAGAAAATAAAATATATGTGCTATTCACGTTAGCCTGCTTATCAAGTTATCTGTTTAAAAATTATTTTTGTCTAATCTATTTTATTTTTGTAATTTAGTAAAAAAAAAGAACTAATTGAGAAGATAAGCTGAAAGACACGCTTTCATGAATAGTACAATACAGTTTTTTCGTATTAAAAAAATACATTTTGTTTTTAAATTAAATTTACTGATATGAAAGGGGTGAAAGAATTACTACTCATAGAATAAAGGTGTGAAACTATAATTAGCTAAAACTAAAGAGAAATTTTTAGATGAAAATCGTGTTGCTTTTTCGGGTTTTAGTTGATTAAAATATTACAAAAAGTGTAATTATAGTTATAACAGTTACTTACACTATTATAGAACAAAAAAGCTGTGTTAGATTGAAGATAAAACATACCGAATTTTAATTACGAAAAATTAGCAGCAAATCCACGGCCATAAAAGCTCATAATTTAAAAAGGCATGTGTGCTGAACTACCGGTTGCGACGAGACCTAAAATGATCCCGGAAGGGTCCCAAGATGATACTAGAATTCCAGGACAGATCCCGAAAATCATCCAGAAACTAACCAGGAGGGGTCCCAAAATGATTCAGAAATAGTCCCGAAGAAATTAACCCATAAGATCCCGAAACCATCCAGAAATGATACCGACAGGCTCCCCAAATCATCCCGTATTAGTCCCGAAAAAGTACAGGAATGGTCCCGACGAGATTACTGAAGGATCCCGAAAACCATCCAGATATTATGCCGGAAGGGACACCAAGTGATCCCGAAAATGTCAAGAAATGGCCCCGACGGAACCCCGGATGGATCTAGAAATGATCCCCATTTGAGCCCTTATCAGTCGAGAAAAAGTCCCGAAGTGACCCCGACGGGATCCCGAAAACTATCTAGAGATCATGCCGGAAGGTACCCCAAAACGATCCCGAAATAGTCCCGAAATGACCCTTACGGGATCCCGAACGGATCGCGAAAACTATACAGAAATGATGCCGAAAAGGTCCCCAAATGATCCCCTAATAGTCCCGAAATTACCCTGCTGGGATCACGAACGGATCCCGAAAACCATCCAGAAATGATACCGAAAGGGTCTCCAAATGATCCCGAATTAGTCGAGAAAAAGTCCCGAAATGACCACGACGGGATACCGGACGCATCCCGAAAACCATGTAGAAATGATGCCGGAAAATACCCCAAATGATCCCGAAAAATTCCTGGAAGGACTCCGATGGGATCCCGAAAACCATCTAGAAATGATGCCGGAAGGTACCCCAAATGATCCGAAAAAAGTCCAAAAATGACCCCGACGGCTCCGGACGAATCCCGAAAACCATCCAGAAATGATGCCAAAAGGGACCCCAAATGATCCCGTAAAAGTCGCGAAATGACCCCCACGGGATCCCGGGCGGATACCGAAAACCATCCAGATAGGATGCCGGAAAGGTCCTCAAATGAACCCCTAATAGTCCCGAAATGACCCTGACGGGATCCCTGATGGATTCCGGAAATCATCCCGAAATGATGCCGAAATGGTTCCTAAATTGTTCCGCATTATTCGAGAAAAAGTCCTGAAATTACCCCGACAGGATAACGGACGGATCCCGAAAACCATGTATAAATGATGCCGGAAGGTGCAGCAAATGATCCTGAAATAGTCCCGAAATTACCTCAACGGGATGCCGGAGGGATCCCTAAAACCATCCAGAAATGATGCCGGACGGGACCCCATATGATCTCGAAGAAGTTCTAAAATTACCCCGACGGTATCCCCAAAACCACCCAGAAATGATGCCGGAAGGGAGCCCAAAAAATTCCGAAAAAGTCCCAAAATGACCCGGACGGGATCCCGAACGGATCCCCAAAACTATCCAGAAATGATGCCGCAAAGGTCTTCAAATGATCCCCTAATAGTCTCGAAATCACCCTGACGGTACCCCGGACGGATCCCGAAAACCATCCAGAAATGATGCCGAAAGGGTCCCCAAATTATCCCGTATTAGTTGAGAAAAAGTCCCGAAATGACCCCGACGGAATCCCGGACGAATCCCTAAAACAATCCAGAAATGATGCCGAAAGGGTCCCAAAATGATCCCGTATTAGTCGAGAAGAAGTCCCGAAATGACCCCGACGGGATCCCGGACGAATCCCGAAAACCATCCAGAAATGATGCCGGAAGAGACCCCAAAAAATCCCGAAAAAGTTCCGAAATGACCCCGACGGGATCCTGGACGGATACCGAAAACCATCTAGAAATGATGCCGGTAGGTACCTCAAAATGATCTCGAAATTGTCCCAAAATGACCCCGTCGGGATCCCGGACGCATCCATAAAACCATCCAGAAATGATGCCGGAAGGGTCCCCAAAAAATCCCGAAAAAGTCCCGAAATTACCCCGACGGGATCCCGGACGGATACCGAAAACCATCCTGATAGGATGCCGGAAAGATCCTCAATTGATCCCCTAATAGTCCCGAAATTACCCTCACGGACGAATCCCGAAAACCATCCAGAAATGATGCCGGAAGGGAACCCAAATGAAAATTCCCAAAATTACCCCGACGGGATCCCGGACGGATCCCGAAAACCATCCAGAAATGATGCCGGAAGGGACCTCAAATGATCCCGAAAAAGTCCCGAAATGATCGCGACGGGATCCCGGACGGATACCAAAAACCATCCACATGTGATCCCGGTAGGTACCCCAAATGATCCGGAAATAGTACCGAAATTACCCCGTCGAGAGCACCGACGGATCCAGGAAACTATGCAGAAATGATGCCGGAGAGGTCTCCAAATGATCCCCTAATAGTCCCGAAATTACCCTCACGGACGAATCCCGAAAACCATCCAGAAATGATGCCGGAAGGGAACCCAAATGAAAATTCCCAAAATGACCCCGACGGGATCCCGGACGGATCCCGAAAACCATCCAGTAACGATGCCGAAAGGGTCCCTAAATAATCCCGCATTAGTACAGAAAAAGTCCCGAAATGACCAAGACGGGATCCCCGACGGATACCGAAATCCATCCAGAAATGATGCTGGAAGGGGCCCCAAATGATCCCGCATTAGTCGAGAAAAAGTCCCGAAATGGCCCCGACGGTATCTTGGACGAACCCCGGAAACGATGCAGAAATGATCCCGAAATGACCCCGACGGATCCCGGAAACTATGCATAAATGATACCGGAAAGGTCTTCAAATGATCCCCTAATTGTCCCGAAATTACCCTGACGGGACCCCGGACGGATACCGAAATCCATCCAGAAATGATGCCGAAAGGGTCCCCAAATGATCCCGTATTAGTCGTGAAAAAAAGTCCCGAAATGACCCCGACGGAATCCCGGACGAATCCCTAAAACAATCCAGAAATGATGCCGAAAGGGTCCCAAAATGATCCCGTATTAGTCGAGAAGAAGTCCCGAAATGACCCCGACGGGATCCCGGACGAATCCCGAAAACCATCCAGAAATGATGCCGGAAGAGACCCCAAAAAATCCCGAAAAAGTTCCGAAATGACCCCGACGGGATCCTGGACGGATACCGAAAACCATCTAGAAATGATGCCGGTAGGTACCTCAAAATGATCCCGAAATTGTCCCAAAATGACCCCGTCGGGATCCCGGACGCATCCATAAAACCATCCAGAAATGATGCCGGAAGGGTCCCCAAAAAATCCCGAAAAAGTCCCGAAATTACCCCGACGGGATCCCGGACGGATACCGAAAACCATCCCGATAGGATGCCGGAAAGATCCTCAATTGATCCCCTAATAGTCCCGAAATTACCCTCACGGACGAATCCCGAAAACCATCCAGAAATGATGCCGGAAGGGAACCCAAATGAAAATTCCCAAAATGACCCCGACGGGATCCCGGACGCATCCCGAAAACCATCCAGAAATGATGCCGGAAGGGACCTCAAATGATCCCGAAAAAGTCCCGAAATGATCGCGACGGGATCCCGGACGGATACCAATAATCATCCACATGTGATCCCGGTAGGTACCCCAAATTATCCGGAAATAGTACCGAAATTACGCCGTCGAGAGCACCGACGGATCCAGGAAACTATGCAGAAATGATGCCGGAGAGGTCCTCAAATGATCCCCTAATAGTCCCGAAATTACCCTCACGGACGAATCCCGAAAACCATCCAGAAATAATGCCGGAAGGGAACCCAAATGAAAATTCCCAAAATGACCCCGACGGGATCCCGGACGAATCCCGAAAACCATCCAGTAACGATGCCGAAAGGGTCCCTAAATAATCCCGCATTAGTAGAGAAAAAGTCCCGAAATGACCAAGACGGGATCCCCGACGGATACCGAAATCCATCCAGAAATGATGCTGGAAGGGGCCCCAAATGATCCCGCATTAGTCGAGAAAAAGTCCCGAAATGGCCCCTACGGTATCTTGGACGAACCCCGGAAACGATGCAGAAATGATCCCGAAATGACCCCGACGGATCCCGGAAACTATGCATAAATGATACCGGAAAGGTCTTCAAATGATCCCCTAATTGTCCCGAAATTACCCTGACGGGATCCCGGACGGATACCGAAATCCATCCAGAAATGATGCCGAAAGGGTCCCCAAATCATCCCGTATTAGTCGTGAAAAAAAGTCCCGAAATGACCCCGACGTTATCTCGGACGAACCCCGGAAACTATGCAGAAATGATCCCGAAATAGTCCCGAAATGACCCCGACGGGTCCCGGACGAATCCCGAAAACCATCCATAAATGATGCCGGAAGGGACCCCAAATGATCCCGAAAAAGTCGCGAAATGACCCCGACGGGATCCCGGACGGATACCGAAAACCATCCAGAAATAATACCGGTAGGTACCCCAAACTGATCCCGAAATAGTCCCAAAATGACCCCGTTAGGATCCCGAACGGATCCCCAAAACTATCCAGAAATGATGTCGGAAAGGTCTTCAAATGATCCCCTAATAGTCTCGAAATCACCCTGACGGAATCCCGGACGGATCCCGAAAATGAAATGATGCCGAAAGGGTCCCCAAATGATTCCGTATTAGTCGAGAAAAAGTCCCGAAATGACCCCGACGGGATCCCGGAAGAATCACGAAAACCATCCAGAAATGATGCCGGAAGAGACCCCAAAAAATCCTGAAAAAGTCCTGAAATGACCCCGACGGGATCTCGGACGAACCCCGGAAACTATGCAGAAATGATCCCGAAAAAGTCCCAAATGATCGCGACGGAATCCCGGACGGATACCAAAAACCATCCAGATGTGATCCCGGTAGGTACCCCAAATGATCAGGAAATAGTCCCGAAATTACCCCGTCGATAGCCCCGACGGATCCAGGAAACTGCAGAAATGATGCCGGAGAGGTCCTAAAATGATCCCCTAAGGATCCCGAAATGATCCCGCGCGGTTCCCGGACGGATCCCGAACGATGCCGAAAGGGTCCCCAAATAATGCCACATTAGTAGAGAAAAAGTCTCGAAATGACCAAGACGGCATCCCCGACGGATACCGAAATCCATCCAGAAATGATGCTGGAAGGGACCCCAAATGATCCCGTATTAGTCGAGAAAAAGTCCCGAAATGACCCCGACGGTATCTCGGACGAACCCCGGAAACTATGCAGAAATGATCCCGAAATAGTCCCGAAATGACCCCGTCGATATCCCCGACGGATCCCGGAAACTATGCAGAAATGATGCCGGAAAGGTCTTCAAATGATCCCCTAATTGTCCCGAAATTACCCTGACGGGATCCTGGACGGATACCGAAATCCATCCAGAAATGATGCCGAAAGGTTCCCCAAATGATCCCGTATTAGTCGAGAAAAAAAGTCCCGAAATGACCCCGACGGTATCTCGGACGAACCCCGGAAACTATGCAGAAATGATCCCGAAATAGTCCCGAAATGGCCCCGTCGAGATCCCCGACGGATCCCGAAAAATATGCAGAAATAATGCCGGAAAGGTCTTCAAATGATCTCCTAATAGTCCCGAAATGATCCCCGACGAATCCCGGAAACTATGCAGAAATGATGCCGGAAAGGTCTTCAAATGATGCCCTAATAGTCCCGAAATGATCCCAAACGGATCCCGAAAACCATCCAGAAATGATGCCGGAAGGGAACCCAAATGATCCCGAAAAAGTCCCGAAATGATCGCGACGGGATCCCGGACGGATACCAAAAACCATCCAAATGTGATCCCTGTAGGTACCCCAAATGATCCGGAAAAAGTCCCGAAATTACCCCGTCGAGAGCCCCGACGGATCCAGTAAACTATGCAGAAATGATCCCGGAGAGGTCCTCAAATGATCCCCTAAGAGTCCCGAAATGATCCCGCGCGGATCCCGGACGGATCCCGAAAACCATTCAGTAACGATGCCGAAAGAGTCCCCAAATAATCCCGTATTAGTAGAGAAAAAGTCCCGAAATGACCAAAACGGGATCCCCGACGGATACCGAAATCCATCCAGCAATGATGCTGGAAGGGACCTCAAATGATCCCGTATTAGTCGAGAAAAAGTCCCGAAATGTCCCGAAGTAAAGTTGAAGTCAAGCTGAACGGACGTGTTTTTTCTTAGCTCCGTGTTTGTATTGCTATTTATTTTTCTTTACAATGTCGCTCTTACGTACGAGGTGTGATTTATGCGGTAAATCTATTGCCAAAGATAATGCATTAAGTTGCTCACTTTGCAAGGCCGTAGTTCATAGGTCATGCAAGAGCATTGATGTCAATATAACAAATTTTATGAAAAGCAACAAAAATATAGTGTTCAATTGTGATAAATGTGTCAATAACAATTTGCATTCCATTGTTGCTGATTTGGTGATCGAGGTCAAAGACCTGAAGCAAAAGCTCTTAAATTCTGGTTGCTTACACTCTGCAATTAATTCTGCTGCAATTGTTAGTTCTCCTAGTGTGCCAAATACCAACTATGCTGAGGGGTTTTCGTTTTCTGCTGTGCCCTCTACTTCGCTTCATTCTGCTGCGCCAATGGATAGTACAGTGAAATTCAATGCTTGTGTAAACAATAATGAGCTTGCGTAAATCGCGGTTTGATAATGCAGAAAATACGATCTCTCCATCTCTTACTAACTCAGCTTCGGATAATAATAATGCATGGGTGGTGGAAAATAAGTGCAAAAATAAAAAGAAACAGAGGCAGCAAGAAAAACCACTGGTAGGAACTGGTGAGAGCGATGATTTGCTGGTTGCTGCCCGTTTTAAATATTTGCATTTAGCTTCATTTAAGCCTTCGGTTCAGCCGGAGAATATTATGGAGCATGTCGAAAAATATGCGCACGTTGGTAAGCAACATTTGTGCTGCCATAAGCTGGTAAAAAAAGAGATTGATACAAATTCTCTTAGATTTGTTAATTTCAAATTGGGTGTGGTTGAAACCGAATATAAAAAACTGATGAATCCAGAGATTTGGCCGGCGAATGTGTCTGTTCGTCCGTTCCGTTTTTTTCAAAGAGAAGTGAAGCAACCACCTCGAACCTAATAGATCGAGGCAGTGCTTATGAGAAAATTAAGATTCATTACCAAAACACTTCTGGTCTTAGAAGTAAGACAAGTAATGTATGCATGATAAGCTCTCTTTTAGAATATGATATGTTGGTTCTAACTGAGACATGGCTCAATTCAAATTTTTTCGATGCTGAATTTTTTGACATACGCTGTTATGATGTTTTTCGTAAGGACAGAGATCCTATTAAAACTGGCTGCAAGAGAGGTGGAGGTGTGTTAATAGCAGCCCGGTGCAATTTGCGTGCGTCATTTTGTGAATTGCGTGATAGCGACTCCCTCCTCGATCAACTTTGTGTCCGTTTGTGTGGTTCCACTGGTTACCTCTATATTTGTGTTTCTTATATTCCGCCATTGAGTGATGAATGTGTCTACAAATCGCATATTGACAACATTCTCTCAATTCATCAAGACATTGGTAACAATCAATTATGCGTTCTTGGCGATTTCAATTTGAGCTCTGTTAACTGGAATTATCTTGATAACAATTCCTACTTAACTGCTGTAAATATTACAAGTGCTATTGAATCTTATGTCATAGATAACTTTTTAAGTATCGGCTTAACGCAAATTAATGATTTATGTAATAAGCTGCATCGATTTCTCGATTTGATTTTCATAAGTAATGAATTGAATTTTGTGTTATCGCAGGCTGCAACTTGTATATCACCTGCTAATTTGCATCATATCCCGATCTTATTGGAAGTTGAATTTTTAGAATTTTTCAAATCGTCTACCTCTATGACCAAACCGTCATTTAATTTTGATCGTTGCAATTTTAATGCTTTTGATGCAGAGTTGAACAACATTGATTGGGACTCCGCGTTTAAAAATAAAGAAGTTGCAACCTGCTTCAGTATCCTTAAGAGCTCTCTGGCAGCTTTGTGTCATAAATATATCCCTGCTATTAAGAGTAAATTATATAAGTTTCATTGGTACTCGGCAGAGCTTAAGCATCTGAAAAGTTTGAGAAATAAGTTTTTCAAAAAGTACAAAGCCGCAAAAAGAGCCAACTTTTTTGAGTTGCATGCTTATTACAATAAAAGATTTAATGATTTGAATAAACTTTTATATGACAATTATATTAATAACTTTGAGAAAAACATTAAGAATAATCCTAAAAAGTTCTGGGCTTATGTTAAATCGAAAAAAAATGTATCGAGTATTCCCAAAACAGTGTACTACAACAATATCTCAGCCTCATCGATCAGTGAGGCTGCCAATCTATTTGCGAACTTCTTTTCATCGAACTTTGTATCAGATGAGGACTTGACTGTAAACGACCTAGATGCGTTACGTGTTAGCCTCAACGATAAACCGTGTTCTATTGATTTTGGATCTTTGGTATTATCTGAAGTGGATGTCATGGAAGGTTTAAAGAGTGTCAAAGACTCTTCGCATACCGATGTTGACGGGCTTTCCATGAAACTTTTGAAAAATTGTACCTCGCTGGTAAAACCTCTCATGCTTATTTTTAATCTGTCCCTAGTTTCAGGGGTTTTCATTGATGATTGGAAAAGCACTTCTATTACCCCTATTTTTAAAAGTGGAAATAAAAATGATATTTTAAATTATAGGCCTATATCCAAGTTGTCGTCTGTTGCCAAGCTATTTGAATGCATTGTAAAAGAGAAACTTTATTTTCATGTGAAACATATAATTTGCGCAAATCAGCATGGATTTGTGGCAGCACGCTCGACAGTTACCAATCTTTCAGTCTTTACTGAGGATTGCCATTCGTACTTTCGTAATGGTCTTCAGCTTGATACGATTTATACTGATTTTTCTAAGGCGTTTGACAAAATTTCTCACGTAATCCTCATTGAGAAACTTGCATTCCTGGGTTTTCATTCCAGTATCCTCAAATGGATAAAATCTTATTTACATAACAGGAGTTGCATGGTTGCTATAGATGGGACATTCTCGGATCCATTCATTGCTACATCTGGTGTACCTCAAGGTAGCATATTAGGTCCTTTATTATTCATCTTGTTTATTAATGATGTTTCTTTTTGTTTTAACTCGTCTAGATTTCTCTTATATGCCGATGATCTTAAAATATATTCTGAAATAAGTGACTCGCGTGATTCATCGGCGCTTCAAAGTGAACTTAATAAATTTTTAGATAATTGCGCCTTGAACAGGCTTTATATAAATATTAACAAGTGTTTCAAAGTAACTTACTCTAAAATGGTCAAGCCTTTGGATACTTGCTACTGGTTGGCGGACTCGTGCCTTTCTGAGGTTAATGAAATTAAAGATCTTGGCGTGTATTTTGATAGCAAACTAAATTTTACTACTCATTTAAACTACATAAATACAAATTCTTTTGGAACACTTGCCTTTGTGAAACGCCACTCTTCTAATTTTTCAGACCCATATACCTATAAGCTTTTTTACTCGGCTTTTGTCCGTTCTAAAATGGAATACGCAGCTGTCATTTGGAGACCATACCATTCAATCCACATAAATCGTCTGGAGAAAGTCCAAAATTGCTTTGTTCGTTTTGCTTTACGCTCTCTTAACTTTACTGAACCGATTCCGTCGTACGTTGCTCGTTGTCGATTAATTAGTTTGGTATCGTTATCCGATAGGAGAACGCTATTATCGGTTACATTTATTATGGATCTTGTTTCTGGCAGGATAGATTGTCCTTCCTTATCCCGAAATAGTCCCGAAAAAATCCCGAAATGACCCCGGCGGGATCCCGAAAACCATCCAGATATGACCCCGGAAGGGTCTCGATATGACCCTAACGGGATTACAAGTAAGGTGAAGCTAATTATAAAACCATGTTAATAAGGCAGCAGGCGCGTTGGAGAGAATGAATAGTTAAGTAGAAACATACAGGTAAAGCTAATAAAACCGTGCTAATAAAACAATTGGTGGAGGGCGGATGACGGTAAGTGAAGGGGAGGACCACTGATCGTTTTTCCAAAATCGTTTAGATTTCGATCTGTATGTGCCAGATACCAAAAACTATTGATTTAGGAGAAAATGTATATTGAGTTATAACAATTTATAGATTTTAGACCAGACAGGGGAAAAGGGGTGGGGCGGAGGGTGTCACTGTTCACTTTGTAGGCCCTCGACTTATTTGACCCATTGAGTCTGTAATATTGGTGAAGGCCAGTATAAGTAAAGTTATACTGTGTAAAAATGACTAAAAAGTAATTGTTCGAAGGGGTCGTGGGACCCCCAGCCCCTTTCCATGTTGGAAAAAAATTTCGCTAGTAGACTATTGTCTGCGTCCCAAATTTCATCAAAACAACGGGTAGCCGTTCTGGCGCGATTCATTCACAAAGACGAAAAATATAATAATTAAATTATAACTGTTCCTAGAGTTCGGGTACCTCCCCCTTTTGAAAAATATATAGCTAGTAGATCCTTCTAGACTATTGGCTATATGTGTGCCAAATTTCATCCAAATCCGTCCAGCCGTTCATGCGTGATTGAGGCACATAATCAAACGTCTGGACATCCAAACATCCAAACTTTCCCATTTATAATATACTAGCCTTACCCGCGGCCCCGTCCGCAAGGAGAAAATTAAATATATGGGCTATTCCCGTTAGCCTGCTTATCAAGTTATCTGTTTACAAATTTTTTTCTGTCTAATGCATTTTATTTTTGTAATTGAGTAAAAAAAAAGAACTAAATGAGCTGATAACCTAATAGGAAACCCAAATGATCCCAAAACTAATCAGAAAAATCCACGAAGTGACCCCGACGCTATCGCGGACGGATCCTGAAAACCATTTAGAAATGCCGCGGAAGGGTCTCCAAAAGTTTCCGGAATAGTCCCAAAAACGCGATATGACAACGACGCGATTCTGGACTTATCCAGAGAACCACAAAGAAATGATGCCTGAAGGGTACCAAAATGATCCCGAAATAGTTCCGCAAAAGTTCCGAAAAGTTCCCAAAAACCATCCAGAAAATATCCAGGAAGGGTCCCTAAATTATTCCGCCATAGTCCAGAAAAACTACCGAAATGACCCCGAGGGGATACCGTAAGGATCCCGAAAACTATCCAGAAATGATGCCGGAAAGGTTCTGAACTGATCCCCTAATAGTCCCGAAATGACCCTGACGGGATCTCGAACGGATTCCTAAATAACCCTGAGGGATCCCGGACAGATCTCGAAATCCATACAGAAATGAGCTTGGAAGGGCCCAAAATGATCCCGAAATAGTATCGGAAAGGTCTAGAAATTACACCGACGGGATCCCGGACGGATCCCAAAAATTATCCAGAAATGATGCCGGAAAGGTCCTCAAATGATCCCCTAATAGTCCCAAAATGACCGAAAACCATCCAGAAATTATGCCGGAAGGTACCTCAAATGCTCCCGTGTTAGTCGAGAAAGAGTCCCGAAATGACCCCGACGGGATCCCGGACGGATCCCGAAAAACATCTAGACATGATGCCGGAAGGTACCTCAAATGATCCAGGTCGAGAAAAAGTCCCACAATTACCCTGACGGGATCCCGGACAGATCCCGAAAACCATCCAGAAATGATGCCGAAAGGGTCCCTAAATGATCCCGAAATAGTCCCGAAATGACCCCGACGGGATCCCGGACGGATCCCGAAAACCATCCAGATATGATGCCGGAAGGGTCCCCAAATGATCCCGTATTAGTCGAGAAAAAGTCTCAAAATGACCCTGATGGGATCTCGGACGGATCCCGAAAACCATCCAGAAATGATCCCGTATTAGTCGAGAAAAAGTCACGAAATGACGAAGACGGGATCCCGGACGGATCCCGAAAACCATCTAGCAATGATGCCGGAAGGTACCCCAAATGATCCCGTATTAGTCGAGAAAAATTCCCGAAATGCCCCGACGGGATCCCGGACGGATCCGGAAAACCTTCTAGAAATGATCCCGGAAGGTACCCCAAATGATCCCGAAATAGTCCCGAAATGACCCTGACGGGATCCCGGACGGAACCCGAAAACCATCCAGAAATGATCCACTGCTCACTTTGTAAGCCCTCGACTTATTTCACCCATTGAGTCTGTGATATTGGTGAAGGCCAGTATACGTAAAGTTATAATGTGTAAAAATTATTAAAAAGTAATTGCTCGAAGGGGTCGTGGGACCTCCTCCCACCTTTCCATGTTCGAAGAAAATTTCGCCAGTGGACTATAATCTCTGTCCCAAATTTCGTCAACATCCGTGTAGCCGTTCTGGCGTGATTCAGTCACAAAGACGAAAAAATACAATAATTAAATTATAACTGTTCCTAGGGGGCGGGGACTCACCTCCTTTTCAAAAAAAATATAGCTAGTAGATCCTTCTAGACTATTGGCTATATGTGTGGCAAATTTCATCCAAATCCGTCCAGCCGTTCTTGCGTGATTGAATCACAAAGACAAAAGTCTGGACAAACATCCAAACATCCAAACATCTAAACATCCAAACTTTCGCATTTATAATATATATTAGATATTGGATGAAAGACCCATCGTCAAAACTTTCTAGAATTAGACTTGAGTTTGCAGAATACAATTTTACAATAGAGTACATAAATGGAAAATCAAATGTAGGAGCTGATGTACTTTCTCGTATCACCATTGGCGAAATAAAAGAATCGACCAAAAATATATTTGCAGTTCAGACTAGGGCTATGAGTAAGAGAAAGGATAAATGTGGTTCTATCGAAAATATGTAACATACTGTTGACGTGTAAAGACGTGTTTTTGCTCGCTCCGTGTTCTTAATACTTTTATTTTATACTTTCTACATTTTTACCTGTTCCTGAATATTAAAGAAGAAATGGATTCTTTCTGCGGTAAATGCGACAAGCTATTTTCGAAAAAAGATAGCCTAATTGAACCATGCAGTGGATTTTGTAGAAAAAATTTTCATCGCGCCTGCTGTGAATCCATATCGGAATTTGATGTGGATCGGTTTATAAAGTACCGCAATATTATTTATATGTGTTGTGAGTGCTTGTATGCAATTGAAAAGCTACACAAGGCCTACGACACCGTCCTAGTTTCACTTAGATCTGGATTTCAATCTATTTTAACAACATCTGAATGAAGATTTAAAAATTTGTGCACATAAATTGACGAAATTAAGGAAGAAATTAAAGCAAATCAACAAAACAAAAACACCTACACCAACAGTTATGCGAAGTGCATTGAAACAATAGTTGAGGGAATGAATACGCTGAATGATGCTGTGAGTTCGCTTAATGCCCGCATCCATTGAACAGATATAGCTACAATTGCGCGCATATATACATATATATAATAATATCAATACCTTCCTATCTTCCTAATGTGCAAATTTTCTGTCAATCATTATTTGCTGAAACTGTGCAAATGTATGTTCTGCGCATGCGTGGGCTTTGTTAGTGTTAGTGAATTGTACTAGCGTGTGTAAAAAAAGTATTAAAGGGGCCAAACGGGCTCATTTATATACGTATATCTGCGCACTCAGCAGAAATCGGTAATGCTATTCTGCGGACTTCTTTAAACAATAACAATTTTATAATACTAATGGAAAACAAAAGCTTACTTTTTCATTTGGAGAACGAAATATTGTACATTAATATTGATAAAAGCAAGACGGCTAGTTGAAATATACATATATTTAAGCGCCTTTTTTTACAAAAATTTAACGGCAGCCTTGAGATTCTGTCTCCTTCTCTCGTTGTATATCTGTACTGTAATGTTTGACAGGCTGCACATTTCAGTAGTAGTGATATAGAAATTACATATATGCATATACCTCAAGCTTTGTCGGCGGCTGGCCCTCTCACTCCTACGCCCACTCAGCCATACACACATTGCCAATATTTAGCTACTCGCTCCCTTCACTCTAGTGCTTTTGCAGTTAACAGTGGCCCCGTGCCGTCAATTATACCTGTGAGCGCTGCTCCTACATTTGATGCTGTTGGCAATGTAACCAAGACTGCTGCTAACACCGTCGCTATTACCAGTGGCTCTTCAATATCTGTTGTACCTGTTGTTTCTGCTGTTAGCGCCATTTGTTACTGATGCTGATAATTTAAACACTACTGTTAACACAACCAGAGTCGATGCTAATACTGTTAAAGATATAATAAGAACTAAGGACATTGCTGCTTCCAGCTCTACCAACACAGGTGGTGATTCTACTTCGGCCGCTGTGCGCTTGCCCAATATTGACAATATTGATACAGCGCATCCAAGGCTAGTGACTGCCGTGCCGCCTTGCAGGACAATATTTGTATCCCGTCTTCATGCTTCGCTTACCGAAAATGACATAATTAAGTACATAGGAGACAAGCTTGACCTCTCACAACCTACTAAAATAAACGTGTATAACTTTAATTTTACTTATGAAACGGACATATCATCATCAAAACATCCAACAATTATTTAGGGCTTTTAACAACTTTTTCCTATTCCAACTAATTTCGTAGTAATTTTCTAGAACCAACAATAATGGCTACCACAGAGCAAAATAAACATTTTATTGGGACGTGTGCCCCCTAGCGGGTTAGAATATACGCGCGGTAGGTATTCTTGTCGTAAGAGGCGATTAAAATACCAAATACCAGATGCAAGGGGTTATGTAGCGCAACCTTTTCAGGTTGCAAGCGCAATATATAGCTTCTCAAAACCCAATTGCCAACCTCACCTTCGAGCGGCGGATCCCGTTTCTCCAACAGACGAGGCTCTGGCGACCACAATCTCTCCATGGAACATGGTGGTGGGGAGGGAGGGATGGCTTGAAGGCTTAATGTGGTCATATAAATCGTTCCCGAGATGGCCAGGCTAGCACCTTAATGGAGCTGTGTTACCGGAGCGTATCGGATCTGTATCCGCCAAAGGACCATCAAATCGATAACTCTCCCCAAAGCCTTCGGGAGCAACCTTATCGCTACAACAACAACAACATTGGGACGTGTGCTCCCGTATTCAGGGAAAACTAAACCGGTGACCCATTAGCGCTAGAGTCTTTTATAGATAAAATTGAACTAGTAGAAGGCTTTACAGATCCAGAACTCACACCAACTTTTATTTCATTTGTTAAATCGAAGCTCGAAAGGAAAGCAAGAGAAGCAATTCCGACAAATATAACATCTTTTCATGAAATTATAGATGCGCTTAGAAGTAGAATTAAGCCAGACAATTCAGAAGTCATTGCAGGAAAAATAGCTTCACTAAAAGTTACCAACAATAATTTAACCGAGTTTGCTAAACGCATAGAGGAATTATCTGATGCTTTAGAGAGGTCTCTAATTATCGAGGGCATGTCAAAAGCCAAAGAGCACGAGATGGCAGTCGATCAGTCAGTAAACGTTTGTAGGCTAAATACGCGTTCATACTTAGTCAAAGCAGTTCTGGCATCAACTTCTTTTAGTGATGCAAAAGACGTCGTAGCAAAAATGATAGTCGAACAAAACACTCAGGTTACAGAAAGTTAGGTATTAGCTTTTCGATCAAGGTTTAACAAACAAAATATTTTTGCAACAACAATAGAGGAAACACCTACTGAAACAACACTAATATATACAACAACAATAGTAATTTCAATAGGTTCAATAGCAATCATAAATTCAATAGGTACAACAACAATAATAACGGTAGATCAAACAATAACAATCAAAATTGGCAAAACAAAAATTATAGGGAAAACAACGACAACCGAAGCAATGGTAATTCGCGTAACACCAGCAACAGTTAAAATAGATTAGAAAACAGAACCAACACTAACACCGGAAGTTCAAATACCCAAAATAATGCAAACGTTCGCTCTTTAAACTTGGAAGCCCCTAAGCAGCGAACACTGAGGGACGACGAGATAAGCGAATAAATACGAAAAATGTTTTTTGTCTGAATTTAAATTACTCGGATTTTGGCGAAATTTATATAAACGGATCTAACAAACCATGCACATTTTTACTAGACACACAGGCTGATATTTCTTTGATTAAAATTTGAAGTCTCCAATTGCAAATTCCCATTAACTCTGACGATATAGTTAATATCACTGGTGTAACGTCAAACTCTGTTCCTACTTTAGGTAAAATAATCACAGACCTACATTTTTCTAATAATCCAGTGAACACAGCTTACATGTGGTAAACTATGACTTCAATATTCCATCAGATGGTATACTGGTCAAAGACTTTCTTCACTATTACAAATGTGTAATAAATTATTCAAATAATAGCATCTCATTCTGGGCAAATAAAGAAAAAGTCATTATGCGAATCCTACATGGAACAGAAAGAGATATGTGTATTATACCACCAAGACAAGGTCACTCAACATCTCAACTTTTCGTTGAAACTCAAGAAATACAAAAAGGCGTATTTACCGCAAGATGCATTACAAACTCCAATAACCAAATCATAAAATTAATCAATACCACAAGCGATGTACAATTCGTATACAAAAATTCTATTAAACCAGAAAACCTTCAAATAATGCAATCGACAAAACTAAGTCAGATGAGAAACGAGTTAATGAAATAACTTCGATTTTAAAAAATCAAATTCCCAAAGGATGCACCGTCTGAACTTTTAGATCTCTGCATATAATATGCTGACATATTCGCTCTTGACAACGACAAAATGACGTTAAACAATTTCTATGAGCAGAAATTGCGGGTAACTGACAACGAACCAGTGTATACAAAGAATTATTGTCTACACTATTCTCAGTGGGAAGAAATTAACAAACAAGTTACAAAATTACTAGAAAATTATTTAATCGAAGAAAGCTATTTTAACTACAACAGTCTTCTTATCCTAGTTCCTAAAAAGAAAATCAATGGGAAAAAAGCGTACAGAATGTGTGTTGATTTTCGTGCGGTTAACAAGAAGCTAGTAGCAGACAAATTCCCATTAGCACGAATCTATGATATTTTAGACAATCTTGGCAGAGCCAAATTTTTCTCAACCTTAGACCTTTTTTCTGGATTTCACCAAATACCATTACGCATAGATTCACGCGATATAACCTCATTTTCTACTGATCGCGGAGCATATCGATGGAAAGTATTGCCATTTGGTTTGAACATTGCACCAAATTCGTTTTCAAGAATAGCGACCATCGCATTTTTAGGAATACCACCTAACGTAGCTTTTCTTTATGTAGATGACAGTCATTGGTTATAGCGAATTCCAACACATTAAAAATTAGTCTAAAGTATT